>NC_134555.1:34345876-34350876 GCF_025594145.1 Primulina tabacum
AATAGAAAGATCACTCAACAGAGAAAACGCCATTTCCTATTCCTATTGCCCGTACTCAACCTAAAGCACCAACAGCGGTAGACGCGACATCTCTATCATTCAAAGAACACCTACCTAATCTACACCTTTCTAAGAGTTCATGTCATAATATCGCCGAACTTATCCTATCCTGTTCTATCTATTCCTTCCTCTTAGCTGCGTGAACTCTTATGATCTCTCTCTAACCATCAATTGATTAAAAGAAGAAAGATTGGCCAGCTTTCAAAGGAAAGGAATAAGCTGGCGGAGGAAGTGAAGTTAATTCGAAGAGGTTGTTTGCAATAACCGGTGTTGATGGGTTTGTTGTCGATTCCCCTGTTGGTGTTATTGAATCAACAGCTGTTGAAAAACCTGTGTTTGCAAAAAAGCTGTGATCCCAGGAAGGTGAATAAGCAGTACATCGAGAGTAGGTCAGTGTTCCATTAGGGGATCTTGGAGGAAGAGATGTGGACATGAATCTTATTCTAGAAGGGCTTACAAGCAAGCTCGAATAAGCTTTTTACTAGTAGAAGATAGACCCACACACGCACACTATAGGTAGGAAGGAGGACTCTGATGCCACATCTTCACTTGACTTCAAGCAGGAAGTAGACCAGCCGAGCCGTCTGAAGCCTTTAAGAGAGTAAGGGCGTAATGGTAGTGTGGGAGTTAGCGCGTAACCTCCAGCCCCCGTCAACTCATTCAATGAATCTTCTTTCATTCACTACGCGGCTGAATTGGACTCCGTATTTACCAGCAATGGAATAGGACACAATGGTATATATACCTTTTTTTACAAGTGAACTGGACAACTAAGGTGGATTAATAACATAAAACTATGAAATAATGGATGGTTAGTCTCTACTTTACAACCTATCAATGAGCACATTTTATTCTCCTATCCTTAACTCATGCTTGTGAACAACCGTTCAAGCAGCATTCTAATGATTGTCTTCTTTCCATCTCGAAACAAGGTCCTCCTATTCATTGAATGGAGTGTACAGAAAGGGCTCAAGAGCATGTCTTCTTTTCGACCATAGCCATAAAGAGAAGAGTCTGACCCAGAAAGCCATCTTGTAGAGAATGAACAGTCGATTTGGGCAACCGGGGACCAGACCACTAGCCTAGATAATCAAAGAGGCACGGGCTGCTATCTTCTTATTATTAAACGATAACGAGATTGGTCCCAAGCCGAATCCAAGTACCGTACCGGTGCTTGCTATCAGTAGAAGTCTCAGCCTTCGCGCCCCCAACACCAACGGAAACGAAAAAAGAAAAAAGAAAGTCAAAATCATGGTAGAAGATCAAGCCAAGAGCACAGGCGAGCTAGAAAAAAGGCTCTCAGGGATGAGGTATTCGTGATCCTGGGCACAGCGCCAATCCCAGGCAAGAAAGAGAAAAAGTCCCATCTAGCACTAGTTGTTCCTCGGATGTGAATTGTCGTTCCGGGATGCTTGATAAGGGCAAATAGGAGTGGTCGCCAACGGCCGACAAGCAAGAAAGCGGCCTAGGGTAGTGGACTGACCTGTCTCTATCGTGCTGTCGCTATCGACAACTGAAGGATGAGTCTAAAGACTGAGGCAAAAAGAATGAATTTGATCATCTCCTTTTGGAAAAGCTAAAAGAAAAATCAAAGGAATTTGACTCTTCCACCTAATATACCAGAAAAAAAGAGAGAAAGAAAAGCCCCTTAGCGGCTGATAAGAACACGGGGACTGATTCCCATTGAGAGAGGGACTTGGCTACATACCTTCTTAGCTAGAAAAGTGAATTTCTATATGCGGGCAGCTCTGTTGATTGATAAAAGTCTTTAGTTACAACAGGAGAGCTTGTTGACATATCTTTCTTTTTACCAGCTGCTCAGGAAGCCACCAACCAACAATAGTTTTTAGAGCAAAGAGTCTCCCCTTCGATTCGTGCAAGGAGGAAAGCTTCTTATCGGGTTGGGAATGGGAAGGAAGAAACTTTCATTCCCCAACTAAAAGCTCTTTGTCTGACTTTATAAGATAAGCAAACTGATAGCATTTACGGGTCAGGGATCCGTCTACCAAAAGGTTGAGGAATGGGCTTACATTCGATGAGGGCAAAAGAATGAGAAGACATCACATAACGGATCCTCCACTATTAAAAGCTAGGAATTTCGCTGCTAAGCAACAAACTGTAGTTGAACTCTACCAGTGAGGAAACCCGGCTGAACTCAGATAGAGCCTAAAGTCAAGCCAACCCAAGGGATTCTTTGAATGGCACCGACATCCCCTTTCATGGATTAGAGATAAAAGTCGAGATTTGAAGATAGTGCAGCTTGGACTGACCTTCATGCATTTTAAATATGATAATCTCGCCAAAAGAAAGAAGTGAAGCCGCTGCCCCAATACAGAACGTTTAGCTACTCATTCATTCGCATTCGATTAGGCAGAGAAGAAACCTTGATTCTTATTCTAATTATTATAGTAGGAAAGCGAGAACACTTCTATCTAGACTGCCTCTTGAATCACTAACTCAATTAGTAGAGATGGATTTGAAACATTCTCCCATTGATTAGCTATCTCACGGCTGTCTGCTCTTTTGGGGTTGTAAAGGCAGCCGTAGAGGCATGATAGAACAGCACCCCATATGGGAAGAGCAGCATCTTCTAACTTCGGTTACTCGGTAAATTCTTTTTCCAGCCCAGCACTCGCAGCTTCACTTCAGGAGCAGCCTCAACAAAAGTGGAGGGAAGATAGGGAGTTTGTTGAACAGCACGGCATTCTCTTTCCCTCCCCTGGTCCGAATGAAGAGATATCGACTGACCCAGACAATCCCCCACTGGGTGAATGAAAAAAAATGTCTGAGATTGTAAGAGCACCCAGAGAGATAGAATGTCGAATCAGAGAATCCTTCAGTTATGGTCGATCCTGAAGTCTCTGCCCACATTAGAAAGCTTTCGTTCCCGACTCGATACGAGAAGAGGGAATCAGTGCATAGCTTTAACCGGCCAAGGGTAGGCAGTCGTTCCAACTAAAGAGGCAGAAATAGGGGGTGGTCCGGGACAAACAGAATCCCAAAATGACTTTGGAGAGGTGATGTTTTACTTTTGGGGATGCCCTACTATCATCATTTGGCTCCCAAAAACAACAATCTGGTTGCGTAGGCACTTGACTCCGAAGACATCCCATAAACTTAGAGCCATTGATTAGGAGATACTTTTATGCACTTCAATACCTACATAATAATCAAAGTACATTGTGGATCTTATGTGCTGCTGAATATTTTGTAACTGTTGCTTGACGAGTGCTGGTATGACCTTGTTTTGTAGTTCTCCTATGGCTACTTACAGCAACATGTATTATGGAAGGCCTCATATTGCAAAGAGAGCGATAGAGCTGGTGGAGCAGCGCAAGTAGTTTATCCAGCAGCAGGAATAACAGCTACAAGCCGAGCTGTCACTAATTGAAGGTGCGAGACCTGCTGCAAAAGGGAGATTTGGACAACCGTTCAAGCAGCATTCTAATGATTGTCTTCTTTCCATCTCGGAACAAAGGTCATCCTATAATAAAATAAGATTCTTCTTTGATTAAGAGTATTAATTGAATTCTTGATCCAAGATCCACTTTATCTTTCCTTAGTAAACAAGAGTACAGCAGCTAGTTTAGAAGTGGGGATATCCATAGCTAGAAAGTCCAATCCATAAGGGTTGTCTTGCACGCAGAAGTCTTTCGGAGTGAATGGAAAGAGAAGATAGAAAGGAAGAGGACTGGTGTTTGAGTTTGAGTAGAAGTCCCCGGTTAATACTTTGTGTAGTCGTCTCTGGGATAGCTGATTCTCTTCTCGGGTAAGCGAGTAGGTAGGGAAGGTTAATCCCGTTTCAATTAGTCTGCGTTGGTCTAGTTAGTTTTTTCTAGTATGGCCTATCTGAGTGAACTACTCCTTTCTGTATGCCACTATTGTGAAGGGAAGCCTTGTTGTTAAAGGCTGCCACGAATATACTCACCGTAACGATAATGAATCTCTCTCGTGCCAGAAGCAGCTCAGTCAGCTTGGTATAGTAAATGCTGCCCTTTCGTACTAGAGTAGACAGCAGCACGCACACGTAATAGGACGAGCGAAGAGATCAACGAACTGAGGCTTGACCCTTGAGAATACCAACTACGTTTGTCTTTATGATTGATTGAAGTGAAGAAGCAGGAAACCATAGACTATAGGAATATACCCTCCCTTTAGGTCTACCTCTTTACTTTCCTATCAAGAATAGGTTAGGAATACCAAGTAAGACATCCAATTCAGAGAAAAGGCAGGTATTATACCAAATACAGCTTTTCTAGGAGACTGGGCTTTCTACGGAAGGGATATACCACAGCGTACTATGCCTATTAGATGCGATAGCCGGAAGGAGCTCTTTTCTGAACTTATCTTCGGAGCTTCTCAAAGAGGGGAACCCTAGTGGGCGTTGAGTAGCCCCCCGATCCGTAGCTCTAGAAAGAGAGTTGTTCTTTTCCCCAGTTAGTGAGTTAGGGCAGTAGCTCTCTCGACTTGTTCCTTGACTAGGTCTATGATCTCTGGTCTGCTTCGATGAGCTAGTGATCTTGAGTAAGCCTTGTTACTACCTACTGAGGGCATTTCAAACAAAATGACTCAACCTCTACTGCACACACCTAACCTAAGGCCTCCTTTTCGGTTAAACTAAACAACCAGCCTGAAAGGAATATTATCCTAGGGAAACCTACTCGTTTAAACATCTATGCGATAGAAGTTTTTTCTTCTTCTTACTATACCTCTCTAGTGTTCTCTTCCTATTCATTCTCTTTCTGTTGCCTAGGCATTCTAGGCTAGGCTTATGTATTACTCTTCTCTCGGATCTCTGGGCTTATGGATAAGGAGACATCCGATTCGGTTACACAATTCAATTGAGCAATAGCATCCGATTCAGTGGTGGCAGACCCTTTTTCACCAGACGCTTAGGGAAGACGCTCAGGAGACATCAGACGAGTCAGTAAAGAATCCTC
>NC_134555.1:34355876-34366920 GCF_025594145.1 Primulina tabacum
CCTGATCAACAAGAAATCTTCCTATTGGGCCTCGCGAGGAAAAGGCAGAAAGGCCTACTAGAGGTAGGGGGCATAGGGCAGACCTATTAAGGCGAAGGTCATAATAGTTTCATCTTTTATCTGGAAATGCTCTCTCTTCAATGAAATGATTTATATAGATTAGGATTGCGATATTCAGACCGAATCTTTCTCCGTCTTACACATTCCCTAGATCAAAGGGTATTCTTATGTGACTTCGAAATAATTACCTTAGTATAACACAAGCGTCCCTTTGAGTTTAATATACTATCAGCTCGAGAAGTTCTTTTCTTGTAGAATCGCTAGTTCAAGCGCAAAGGGACGTATGCTAATCCTATGGTTGACCAACCACCTTCTCCTCCCTAGGAAACCATTTGACTATGAATTCCTTTCCTAGATAACCTTAACCTCTCTAAACGACCTACCTTTATCCATCAATCTCGCTCCTTTCGGGGATGGTATGGCAGGCGTCGACTCAACGGCCAGGCCTATGCTGATGAGATCAAGAAGAGAGCATGTTCCGCACTCACGTAGCTAAGAAGAGGTTCTCTTCCTCCCAATTTGAGGATCGCCGTGAAGCTCAGTTTTGAAAGCGTAGAACAAGCTTAAGTTAAGCCTTTCTGATCCCACCGACCCAAGGGGTCGTTCCACCATAAAGAAGCAAGCCTTTGATCGGGTTCCCTCTTTCTATTCAAATTCAACCGGCATACTGAAATCGATTGCACAAAACAAAGGGGCTTCCTTTTTGTTGAAAGAAGGACTTCGTTGACAAATCTATTGGTTAGATCTCGCGTACTTGCCCATATTACAACTATGGGGGACCCCCTCCTTCGGTCGGTTCATGAGCTGCCAAAAGCTAACTCTACTCTCGATCCGGTACCAAAAGGTAAATCAATTGTGTCGGCGTGATTCCAATTCGTATGGGGAAAGTCCAAAGAAAACATGTCGTAAATCTACCCTCAGGATCTCATTCAATCTTGATATTTGTCCGAGATCTAATTAACACTTGTAAAGCGAGGGAGGTCAATGTACGCCATTCTTCATCTCTAGATATTGGGACCAAGTTACTTTACTAATGTGTATAAGCGCGCGTGGTCCATAGGGTATGATATATTGCCCTATGGGATGTTTGCACTTCAACTACCGCTCCTGCCCCTAGGAAATAAAATCCAATTACCAGTCGCAGTTCCAGGTCCTATAACTATCCCCTTCCTTCTTCAACTAACGCGAGTGACCCATATCCATAGTCAACAAGGGCTTTCCTCACAGCTTCACAAGTAAGTTCCCCCTTTTCTAGAGCAGCTAGCACACCAATTCCAACAATCCCGTCTATTGCACCTTCTCCCGTCCGGAAGAGCCTTTGAAAATTCATTTCGATAAGAGCCAAAGGAGTCTTCCTCTCTAGTAGCCCTTCCGACAACATACAGCAGTCATTCTAACAGCGGCAATCGCCCATGGTTCTGCCCTACTATATTCATTATGACCCAGGGCTCACTCGCTGCCCTAAGCTAAGTCCTACGGTTCCAAGAGTTTTGGCTTATAGCCAAGCCAAGGGGCGAAGCGGTCCAATACCAGCTTCTTCTATAGGATCGGAGTCGTCAACAAGAACTGCAGATACGATCACTCCGCCTTTCGTTTTCGTTGAAGGCCTTTCGCTTAGTTATCCTTTCTACTAGAACTTCCTTTAGCAGTTCCTGAACATCCATAGTATGCTTGAATGTCGGCAATTTGTCCATATTCCTCCTCGTCTATTAGTTCAGTTCCTTTCCTTAGTGAGTCCCTCTCTCTATATTTCGAGAACAACAAGAGGAAGCTTTCCAGGCGTATTCTGATGCACTTCCTAAGAAGGCATTTTCTTGCTAACAATCCATTCTTGCAGCAAGAGCGCATTCTGCCTTTTTATTAGTTCAGATGGTGATAAGCGGCATATTGATTCCATACCGTACCGAAGACTAATTTCCTGGCGAAATAGAGGACACCTGCCCGAATAACAAATAGGCCGAAAAAAACCTATAACGAGTCTTTTGTCCGTGTTCTCGCTAACCGCAGATGAATGGAGGGCGCAGGAAAAGGTGTGGTTGTTTAAGCATCCAGAAGTTGAAGTTTTAGTTAGATATTTCAATTTATAGTTTGAACTTACTCTCCCTTAGGTCACTTATTTTAAATAGTTCAAGTTCTCTTGACTGATTATGATTCTTGTCCATAGACAAAGAACCAAAAAACCAAAGCTAAAACAGTTGAGTTCTTTCCAATCTCCTTATAAGGGAATCCCCGCTATTGGTAGTCTTCAATCCCCTGAAAGGTAGAAAGAATTCTATTCTGGGTACTTAGCCCCACCAGAAAGTCAAAGAGATTCCTTCCCGAACTACTCATGTATTCTTCTTCCTGCCTCCCAGTTAGGCCCTATCTCGCTTTCCAAGTCTCATTTGGATGAGGCGCCGGCACTACTAAATGCAACTCTCATTTCAACAGTCTTTCTTCTCTATTGGCCTTCTTTTCCACAGCTATAAGTGAAATCGGATGCCACATATCCATCTTTCTCAATTGGTGGCTTTCACTATAGAACAGGTTAAGTCTCATCTCGTTGGTAAGGTTTCCACTATGATGGGATGAGAGATTCACACTTGGGTCGTACCCAATTGAGATATTTTCAAATGAAGATTAGCCTGGTTTTGCCTTAGTTTGAGCTCATATAAAAGAAAAATTTTCTTCTCAACTATTTAGATTATATATTATATAATAGTTCCTTTGTTCACTCGTGAGCGTTAATCTTTACGTCTCAGAAGTTCTATAGCTTTCTGGCTTCTAGTCTCGTATCATTATCATGGTGTGTTAGTCTTACGTATCGGTACGGTAGGCGAATCTCATTATAGTAAATGAAATGATATTTCTTTTTTTGGTCAAGCTGACTGACTGGCGTGCTAATGAGGCTTTGGAAGAGCGAAGACTTTCTGACTGGCTAATCTTATGATTGATGGTTCCGACGGACAATAGGACTTGGAATTCCCATCAGAAGCTAAGAACGGTAAGCCGTCAGGCCAAAGTACGTATTTGAGGATTGCCTCTCCATGACAGATGGCTTCCTTCTCATTTTCCAATAACAAAAAAAAATGGGCTTGACCCTATGCTTGGGTAATTAGTGACTGCTGGACCCTCCGCATAATCATTGATTATTTACTTCTCCGTAATCGAACCTGCCATCCACACCGCCTCTTCCCCTGTTGATAACCTGGCCTATAGTATGGTCTCTCCACTAAGCTTTGATCTACGCACACTAGCTTTCTCGGCGACTAATGCCCTTCCGCTGGTCTTTCGTCCATTGCCTATGGTCTCCGGTAAGTAGTCTATAGTTTACTTTCGTCTATGGCCTGCCCTGCTCTCTCTTCAACTTAGTTATTAGTACTTCGGAGTGGTGCAGACTCTCTTGCTTATCGTCCACTTCGGTGACTCCAACCCCGGAAACATGATCTCTCCCATGTGTCATTTGTAAAAGAATTTCATTTCCTTTGTAGTTCACTAAGAGGGAGTTCGCATCAGTACTTCGCAGGAATGGTAAAAAACCCTCTTCTGGGGACAAATAGCTAGCTTTGAAAGAACTTACTTTCACCTTGAAAGCCACTAGAGCTTCTTCCCCGTGCATGCATGGTAACAATGATTAGCACTTCCTTTCTAATCGATCGAGCCTCCCCAGGGTAGCAGTCTTTAGCAACCGTCCATGCAAG
This sequence comes from Primulina tabacum, assembly GCF_025594145.1. Taxonomy (NCBI): domain Eukaryota; kingdom Viridiplantae; phylum Streptophyta; class Magnoliopsida; order Lamiales; family Gesneriaceae; genus Primulina; species Primulina tabacum. The sequence continues at coordinate 34,359,617 of NC_134555.1, forward strand.
AGTAGCACTTGCGCCTATAGCAAAGGTTAAAAGACCATCTGCGAATAAGGTAGTGGTGCCTCTTGACAAGGATAAAGCTTTGTGCGTGCAGTACTAAAGCAAAGATGATCACATGCCCTTCGCAATGCTTCGTGGATCTTATGAAGAGCATTCGCTGGTATCAAAACAAAGTAAAAAGCAGTAGCAGTTGGGGACGCCTAGTCCATCATACTATAGTGGTCTTAAATACAGTTAGTGTCGGCAGGAATGGAACAGAAATCTCGTAGATGAAAAATATATAAATAATATATATAGTAGAGTAGAGTCGCTTTCTTGAAGGCTTCAAGAGTGACAGAGAGGATCAAAGTCTCGCCCAAAGGTGCTCATTGAGCCGGTCACCGTTGGCTAAGAACCATTTCTCACTTGATTTCAAAAATTCCCATTTTTTTTCAGTGAGAATATCGAGATTGGGTTAGTGTTCAGTGAGGGAAGAAGCAACGGATTGAGCTGCGCGAAAGCCGTTGCGCGTTAGCGCATCCGTTTTTCTTGCTAGGTAGTCAGTCTTCGTAACGCCGCATTCTCCGTTGTCAGGATTTCCAAGTGCATGATAGGTGACAATTTCGCTGAATGATGATGCCCTTATTTCCCATGCTTTCTGTTGGTCAACAACCAACCAAACCTCTCGTTTTTTCACTATACTCGTACAGGAAGGACTCTCTTTCTGTCTGGAGGGAATCATCGGTTCTCAATCAATCAATGAACAACTTTCGACGCATCTTTCGCTTTGATGAACAAAGTCTTAACTCAAGTTCCAGTTATACAGCTGGAACGTCGTTCGGAACTCAGGCTGATGGTAGTGATTCTAGTATTTATAATAATCATGGTATTTATGAAGGTCTGGACCCTACTACTAGTGAAAATAAAGCGGACTTCCTAAGGGGTGAAATCTTTGAAAACAGTTAAAAAAATATTCAAAAAAGACTGTCCTGATGAAAACAAATTACTCTCTATCGCCGAAGATTTGCATAATGATGAAGACAACACGTATTATCTAAATGAAATTCTAGAACATTTAAAAAACAAAAAGGGTGATCACTATGACTTTGCCCAACAACAATTGAACAAGATTGTAGGGGGGACACCTCCGACGATCACCAGTCCACTTGATCAATTTGAAATTATCTCATGGATTCCTATTGAGATAGGGGACTTGTATTTATCATTCACAAATTCATCTTTGTTTATGCTACTCACTCTCAGTTTGGTCCTACTTTTGTTTCATTTTGTTACAAAAAAGGGAGGAGGAAAGTTAGTCCCAAATGCTTGGCAATCCTTGGTAGAGCTTCTTTATGATTTCGTGCTGAACCTGGTAAACGAACAAATAGGTGGTCTTTCCGGAAATGTGAAACAAAAGTATTTCCCTTGCATCTCGGTTACTTTGACTTTTTTGTTATTTCGTAATCTCCAGGGTATGATACCTTATAGCTTCACAGTTACAAGTCATTTTCTCATTACTTCTGGTCTCTCATTTTCTCTTTTTATTGGCATTACTATAGTGGGATTTCAAAGAAATGGGCTTCATTTTTTAAGCTTCTCATTACCCGCAGGAGTCCCACTGCCGTTAGCACCTTTTTTAGTACTCCTTGAGCTAATTTCTTATTGTTTTTCGCGCATTAAGCTTAGGAATACGTTTATTTGCTAATATGATGGCCGGTCATAGTTTAGTAAAGATTTTAAGTGGGTTCACTTGGACTATGCTATGTATGAATGATCTTTTCTATTTCATAGGGGATCTTGGTCCTTTATTTATAGTTCTTACATTAACCTGGTCTTGAATTAGGTGTAGCTATATCACAAGCTCATGTTTCTACGATCTCAATCTGTATTTACTTGAATGATGCTACAAATCTCCATCAAAGTGCTTATTTATTTATAATTGAACAAAAGCGAGGAACGAAGTTTACCAAGTTTACGAGGACCGGATCGTAAAGAGAAAAAAATCAATTTTTGAATGAGAGGATACTTTTTTAAACCTTCATGCTTTTCTGGAGACAGAGATCTTACTGCTACCTCCGAGTCTGACAGTCTAGTCTTCTAGGAATAAAAACATTTTGATCTCTGATCCTTCGTGCGTGATTTATCCTATTCCTATTTAGCTTTCTTTTAGTTGCCGTCCTTGGAACACTCCTTATGTGAGTTCGCGGCCCTATATCTAATTCCAATTCTTTTTCCCTGCTTTCGGTACAACTCAGCTTGCTGCAAAGCCTTTCTTTCTCGTCCAAACACTCCAGATCTGCACTTCCCTTTACTCCATAGGGCCGAAGCTTTACTAATACTAAGAAGAGCTTTTTTTATAGAGAGAGTAAGGGGCGATCCATATTGCTTGCCACAGCTCTATTCCCGACTCGAAATCCATAAAGGACTTTAAGAGAGGATGAATATTCCCGTTCTATAGATAGCACTGCCCCCTATTATAGAAGGGGGAGGGCCTACTTACGTACTTCTGATCTGCTAGCACTGTGAATTACCTTATACCTACGCAGCAGGAAGGATATGGAGCACCTACTTCTACTGATCGTCTGCTCTCTCGAGGTCGTCCTTCTCTAAGTACAAAAAGGACATTACGGGATATCTCCAAAATTCGATGTATTTCTTCAAGTGTAGGACACATCTCATGTTTGCCGAATCTAAAAACTATCGCCTTTGCCTCAGACAGAAGAAAAAGGGATTGAACAGGACAGGAAACCCAGAAAGGGAGATCCATTGTTGACAGAAATCGTGTACTGATTGCCGATATGCAAATGCGGTATATAATAAAAGGTACAATATTGATTGGGGGAGACCTCTTTCTCTGTATCATACTCCATGCTAACTCATTCAGTTAGGAAAATTGCTGAGTGGAAAGATCTAATACAAGGACTATCTATTCTTAACAAAGCATTTGATCCGAATGGGCAATCTCATTAAAATCCCTGAAGCCAAGGAGCGGATTGAGCATCAGCAGTACTGCTCATCTCCCCCACAGACGAAGGCGAGAGTCCGGGTGGGTTGGGGCTCCCCGGTCAACGATTAATCCGGGTGCAAGCGAACGACTGCATTCACAGCCTGACTAAACGCTGCAGGGAGGGCTGTTATCAGAGCTTCCTGGAGCTCTCTTCCCAATAAGAATACGTCCCAGACACTGAGTTTAGCAGGTATCCCCTGGAGTTGTTTGAGGACCTTTTGGGTAACCAACAGGATTTCTTGTACTGTGCTTTGTAGTAGGCGCCCTGCCTTTAACAAACAAGATTAGCTCTTTCTTTGAATAGAAAGATAAAGCCCTTTTTTCCTGTGCTTGAGAAGCGGCTAGAGCAAAATCGATTGAGTACCAGTACTGCCTTGCCCAAAGCTACCAAAGAAAGTGGAACCCTTGAAAGAGAGACGTAGGCTCAAAAGCAAGAGAAAGAAGGTTTCGTTTACCACTGGAACTGGAGTAGCGGAACTAGCACGACGAACAATGCTCGGCACTCTGTCAAGTGAGCCCCTCTCATTCTCTAGTTGCATTCTTAGCTCAATACCCTTTTACCGCCTTCTCACGCTAATTCAAGCCCAGCCCTTACAGAACAACTACAGCGAGAGCCTTTCCTTCCCCTATACGGAACGGAAGGATACTCTATTTGGTCAAAGTCACTTTCCAGAAGAGGCAAGGAGTAGTAAGAGGAAGAAAGAAGAGACAACGTCCCTTCCAGTTCCCTTTACTAGTAAGGGGAGCCATCACCAGGGCCGATGATCCAACCCCATACCGAGATGCCCTTATAATGATGGGCGTGATCCATAGCCGATGTTGGCTAGAAGCAGTATCAGTTGAAGCTATGGAGCACTCCTTCAAGTCAAGTTTCAGATCGATATGGAGTTCCATATCCTGTTAGAGATATTCCAGATGTAGAGACAGATCCAAAGCCATTTGATCGAGATCGAGTAGCAGATCCATTTAGAGATCGGAACCCCGTTCCGGGTACACCCATTTTATTTTAGTAGTAACTGCCCCTAAGCCGGTATGTCTCGTTCAAAAGACACTTTAGTTGATGTGTCCCGATCAATGTGCTGGGTGATGGGCAATGCAATGCGTTCATGTGGTTCCGTGAGCCGCTGGTTTATCAACTGAGCTCAAACAAGCAAGGTCTTGATCTGAGAAAGGAGCTCGATCGTCGAACTGTCAGCTGTCTATTATTCGTATATTAGGGAAGGGTTTCTCTCTTTGACATTTCCTTTCTTTTTTGAAAGGAGCAGGACAGGATCGGACCAACCCAATCTTCTATTCAAAAAGAAGGGTAAACCCACTCTATCTATTTATCTATTGCGGGAAAGCACTCACCTAAAGAGGGTGGGACATAGAGTGATGTTCTATTCTTACTATTCCTACTGTATGACGGATTGGATTTCTTCCAATATTAGGAGTACTCACTGTAATACCGGGCATATCAGTAATAGGACTTCAATAGGATAGGGTAAAAGTCTTTTTTTCCAGTAACAAAAGCTGCTTCTTTGTCTTAATCTAAGCCTCGGTCTTGATGGACGGAGGATGCTAGGTTAGCCGAAAGATTGTTATCGGTTTAAGGTGCCCCTTAGAATAGAGTGAAATAATTACTACTGAACTAGTAAGAAGGGATTAAATATCTTCGGCAGACCTCTTACAAGATGTGGTACATATAGCTCAAAGTAGCTGATTTTCCGTAATGTCTGTGCTTGAACGATGAAATTCCTATTTGAAAAGTATATTCCACTGCATCCTAACGAAATGATTGATAGGAACGGAAAGCCCGAACTTCCCTGCTAATGTAGGGTTTTTGGGGGGGTAATGGCAAACTTTTCGTCTAAATAAGTTCTCTTCCGATAGTTCTGACCCGCAAAGTGAGTTCCGAAAACTGGCAACCTATGACCAAAAAGCTTCAAATTAGGCACAGTAGCTGATAGAGTAGAAGGTGAGATTCTATATTCTATAGCCTATGCGCCAGCTTCTGATGAGATAGAAGTAGGATCCCGGTGCGTCTTCCTTCGGTCGGCCTGTCTGTCATCGAAGGATGTTAGCAAAATCAGAAGAACTAGAGGCTCGAAGGCTCGGGTTGGTCAAGCAAACTGATTAATTTAATTCTTCGCCTAGTCTTAGCACCCGCACAGTAGAGGGGAAGAAGCATTCCCTTTCCGACAAAAAACTAAGCGTCTTGCCGCTGGGTAAAGGCAATAGGAGAAGTGAACCCGACCACTTCACGCTGAGGTTCATAAAGGTAAATCCGGCCTCAAGGACTGTGAAACAAGATAAGCAAATCAGCTCAAACAAGAAGTGGCTACTACTATGAGTAACTGCTCTATTTGTTCTAGTCCCTTCGGTCTTTCAACAAGGCATTGTTACCCCCCAATGATACACTCATTGAGGAAAGGAATAGGATCTACTACTAGCTATCCACTAGTAGCTTTTCCTGTGCGGTGGTATTTGATGAGTCACACCTGACTTGGGATTTGAGAACACTCTAACTGAGTGGACGAAGGCAGGCAGGGATTGTACTGTATACCATTTACCGGAACGAGCCTTCGATTAGATTTTTACAAAGTTTGATTCAAGACTTGAATGATGAACTTGCACAAATGGAAAGGATAGAACATATCTTACCCGCTAGGGTAAGGAATTCCATGGGCTTTCGGACAAATCGATCTAAGATAGGACTGCGAGGTATAGCAATCCCGAGACGTTTTAGCTTTCTCAAAGGTAGGAGATTAACGGCCGATCCCCCATCTATTATGATTCTTGTTATCTCCAATCCATTAAGGTATCCTGAAATAATAAGAAAGATAGACTGAAAGTCAATAGTATGCCGGGCCTCTAAAGAGCATACAACCTAAGAAGCATCCCAGAGCCCTACTAACCACTAAGCCCTTCTAAAAGTAATCCTTTGCTTCAGTGTGCCGTCGGATTGTGAAGGTGTTCAGTAATCGGATGCTATTGAGAAGATTGGCATAATTTATCTCAAAGCAGCTCCTTCTGTCCATCGATTCAAGGATTGCCTTCATTTATTCTGCTCGTGGATATCTTAGCTATTGGATTAACTAGTCGCCCTTGTCAACACTAGAAGGTAGAGTGTAAGGCAACGAACTTTTAATAGGCACGGTACGAGAGGAAAAAGACCAGCGTTAGGCCTCTTCAGCTAATAGATGTGTCAAACACCGTTGCCAGTTACTGGTACTGCTAGTCGCAAACGAGCCCTTCTCTTCCGAAAGAACCTATTTGCCCACTTACTTGAAGCTCTGTCAAAGAACCCCTGAAACTATATGCAACCACTTCTTGAACAACCTATTTCGATTCATGTGACAACAGCACATTCTATGCTATCTTATACTATTGATTAAACCAAGCGATTCGTTGGAAGATTCTACTGGCATCTACCTTAGCCCTGTCTCCCTCCCTAGCTAATTGAATACCAGCTTCCTCAACTATTAGTATTATATGTCACTTCCCTGTCCTATTCTTTTAGTATGCATGGGGCTGTAGGTTGCTTTATTTGATCTTATCTGCTCACGAATGGTCTGGTTAAGCCAATAAGATCGAAAAGGCTATCTCCGAGTGGCAATAAATAGTGCGGAACTTTCCTGAAAGCAGGAAGGATGCCCAAGGGAAAGATAGACCTCGAGTGACGAAAGACGGGAGCCACTCTAGTGACCTTTGAAAAGGGTCCGTACTAACCAGTTATTACTGCCTAGTGCCTAAACTGATTAGAGAGTTGTTGAATAAGCAAATCGGCTGTTTACAGTTACAGCAAACAGGAAATCAGAGCAGTCGTGTGGAAGGTCTTTCTTCGGCCTTTGCTTCCTCTTCTTAGCCTAGCCGCTTCCAGGTAAGGAGAAAGAAGTGAACTCTAATTTTGTGGGGAAGGAACTGAATATAACAATAACAAGCAAGACCAAGAGATATGACCAAAAAAGCCTTGTCACGAGCTGGACTCGAACCAGCACCTCTGGAACCAAAAGAAAGACCAAGCGAACTTCCTTTTATTCAGATCGCGACTTTTGGTAACTCAGTTCCTCACACTGTCCATAAGTACGTCCGGGGAGCATTAACCTCAACTATCCCAACTAGAAAACTGAACTAACCATAGAACCCAAGGAAAAGGAAATACAGATTCATTGAGAACTAATACGATTATAACATCACTCATCATTACTGCAAGCGTTTTAACCCCCACGCAATTGTTTTGGGCTTCAATTATTTCCGAAGGGGACGAAGGTCCCAGACTACTGGGTAAAGTCTTCAATGGATCAAAAGTCTCTTTCAGTATAGTCCTTTCTCCCGAAAT
>NC_134555.1:34367020-34383472 GCF_025594145.1 Primulina tabacum
TACCCTGCAGTGAAGTTTCTTCCTTCTTAGATCGGTTCTTCCATCTCGTTCCTCATTCATATATGTAGAAATAATGTTCGACTTGCATGTGTTAAGTCCAGCCAATAGAACGGGAACAGAGTAGAGTCAAGGTCTTTGAAACCAATTCATCAATTCCTAGCAGTTATACTAGTTTTTTAGAAAGGACTGAACTGGTAGACAGAAAAGAAAGAATATGCCGCCTACCTATCCGCTACTCTCATTGATTAAGCCTGCCTGACTGTGAGACCGACTGGTCAAACAGAGACGACCCAAGGTTCTTGAACGTACGTTCCGCGGTTAAGCCCGTTAGTAGGGGCGCGCGAGAGCGGATTGGGGCTTTGAAGAAAACTCTGGTCTAGCACTACGATGGAAAAACAATCAGAATTGCTGAACCATCGCTATCGCTAAAGTAAGGAAGAGTGGAGACCCATGGCATATACCTATGGACTAGAGATGGTAGTTATATCTTAATATCACCCACCACCTCGAGAACTTGATCCGGGTCTTTCCAAGGGTCAGATATACTACTCAATGTTGATCTAGACACTCTCTTAGCTAGCAAAATCCATTTTGCTAGAGAAAAGAATGAGAGATAACAATGAAAAAGAGTATCCGCCCTGACTATAACAAGTAAGCAAGCGAGCTAGTGTAGTTGTTCAGCGGAGCGAAGAAAGCTGTCCGTTCTTTGTTTTCTCTAAGTAGCTCTGCTAAAACGGTTTTATGTCTACGAGCTCCTGTCTGCCCTCCCCCGCTTCTTAAGGTGGACAGAACTCTCTTTCACCCGGGCGGGAGGCTTAATGTCGACACTTCCAATATCAACGCCTTCCACCTAGTAGAATCCGCTCCTTCACAAAAGGATGTCTCGTCTTGGGATTCCTATTCACCTTTCGGCCTACCGGGTCATGAATAAAAGCAGCAGCCCTTTATTATATTATTTCATTTAATTATTAGATTAGCGGGTAGGTTAAACTTTTTCCTGAAGCATAGATGAGATTAGAGATGAAAAAAGACGCTAGCATTAGTAGAAGATCATTGATCATACTTTATTGCCTTAGCCACTATTGAGGAAGATAAACTCATAGCACAGACGATCCTTACCCGTGAAGGTAGTTTTAACTTAGGGATAGACGATGGACCCGCTTTTCTACCTGATGTAGTATTTTGAAAGAAATGAAATGAACATATGAGACCGATGAAATAGCTACTAGCTACGGATCCTACCGCCGAGCTGTCAACAGCTAACAAGGGTCACTACGGACAGCTAACAACTGCTTTGCTACTACTGGCTCACTCTGCCCTCAAACCCCTTCCCTCCCTATGGAGCCAGCCTTCGCTTCGGCATAAGGAGCGAGATCGTTCTCTCTACTCCCCGAAAACGAAGAAAGCCTTTTCCAATAGCAGCCCTACTAGCGGATAGTCAAAATGTTGTTAATACCTAGTGTAAAGACTAAAGGTATATATTTTTTCTGCTATCACTTACGTGAATTCGTCGCTCGGTACCTCTCGGAGCGGATAGGGGGGTTTGTATGTTAGTTAATAGGTTCAGCCAATGGGGTATGGTTTATAGGCGAAACTACTTTCTCTAGGCGGGGGGTTGCTGATGGATAAGTAGGATTTTACTACCCATAAGCATAAGGAGTGCCTCACCTCTTAAGAAAGCCAGCTGCTGGAGACCCCATTTCCGTACCAACTCAAGATATGCTTATCGGACTTTATGTATTAACGAGCGGGAATCGTCGAGGGATTTGTGTAAATAGGTATAATCGATGGAATCGCAGAAACTATCAAAATAAAAGAGGTGACGATAATAACTATAATTATACGAAAGAACCCCTCTTTTCTAATTCCTATGATGCAATTGGAGCTTATCGACAGAAACGAATCAATTTAGATAGTCCTTCATTTCTTCGCATGTACCCGCAGTAGCATTCAAGTAATGCCCTTTGATTTCACCTGTTTCAGCCTGTGCTTTATAAAGAGCTTCGGCACAAAATAAGAAACGATCTCTCCAACGCATAAATGGCTGGGAGTTCACGTTCTCGTCATCTTTGGTAAAATCAAGTCCGCCGCGAAGACATTCATAAACCGCTCTACCGTAGTTTTTAGCAGATAAGCCCAGTTTTGGTTTAATAGTACATCCCAACAGGGGACGACCATACTTGTTCAATTTATCTCTTTCAACTTGGATCCCATGAGGCGGGCCTTGGAAAGTTTTAATATAAGCAGTAGGGATTCGCAGATCTTCCAGACGTAGAGCACGAAGGGCTTTGAATCCAAATACATTGCCTACAATGGAAGTAAACATGTTAGTAACAGAACCTTCTTCAAAAAGGTCTAAAGGGTAAGCTACATAACAGATATATTGATCTCTTTCTCCAGGAACAGGCTCGATGTGGTAGCATCGCCCTTTGTAACGATCAAGGTGCGGTGCGGTCCACACAGTTGTCCATGTACCAGTAGAAGATTCGGCAGCTACCGCCACCCCTGCTTCTTCAGGCGGAACTCCAGGTTGAGGAGTTACTCGGAATGCTGCCAAGATATCAGTATCTTTGGTTTCGTATTCACGAGTATAATAAGTCAATTTGTACTCTTTAACACCCGCTTTGAATCCAACACTTGCTTTAGTCTCTGTTTGTGGTGACATAAATCCCTCCCTACAACTCATGAATTAAGAATTGTGACAACAACAAGGTCTACTCGACAAGAATGAATTAGGCGTTAATGAGACTTTTCACAGGAATCTTTCACAAACTTCCCAACTAATGCTAATATTATCAACTAATCAGAATGTTTGATTATTAGACCATGGTTTTTTGATTTACCAAACACATCATTATTGTATACTCTTTCATATCTATAGCGCAACCCCATTTTTTTTAATCGAAATACTTAACCTAACTAATAAGAAATTCTCTCTTGAGAGTAATATATGTTGTATATGTAAATCCTAGATGTGAAAATAGGCGTAAATCGATATGCTGAAATAAACAATAAGAAGAGCCAATAAGATAGAAATAATGAATCGTAATGTAAATAGAGTTCAGGTTCGAATTCCATATAATATTTTATATAATATAGATTGGATTGTCTATGATGCTAGACAAATGAAAAACTTTCTCAAGATCCTTTTTCATACCCTTGATATTTTCAAAATAGGTTGTAAATTCACTACAAAAAAACCATATGATGATAGGAGTCCGTCCTACCTTGGATAGCAGATTCTAGGTCCTAAGGATAGAGGCTAGCCAGTTACCTTTTTGGAGGTTCAGTGCTAGAAGAAAATTCAGCATATTTTAAAAGATAAACGCATGGACAGGGCTACTCTTTAGGGTGTACATTTCCATGAAATAGAATAGCATGATGGGTCTGCTGGGGTTATCTATACATCCCAGTCAGCAGAGCCAATGGAGGTTTAAGAGCCATTTGATTTCGTTTATCCATAATCCATCAGCAAAGCTACCAATTCAAGTTCCAGATCGATAGCCCGTTGAAGTAGCTGTTATTGACCCAGTTCTGGGTGCAGTAAGTAGTCCGTTTGGTCTCGATCAAGGCACCGGCCTTCTCGTGCCACAGCTCTAATCCGAATGGCGTGTTCTTCCACTATTCACGCAAGTTCCAGTTCGAGCAAGAAAAGAACGGTTTTTAGATAAAATAAACAAACTAGAAAACAGATCTGTCGTTAAGTCCGGCTTGCAGAACCGTCTTTCGGATAACTGTTAGTGTTAGTTGGTTAGCTCCTTTTTTCAGTTGCTGTAGTTGGTAGTAGCGATAAACACTCCTATTATATATATAAAGACTTAATGAAGTGAGCTTGGTACCGCGGAAAGCCTGTTCAAGGGGGTGGAGGAGAGAAGGGACTCCCCCAAGAGAGGCCCGAGCACAACGTCTTCATGAGTTAAGTGTTCCCACCTTGGGAGCTAGGTAAGATAGTAAGGCCTGCTTTGTTGAATATCCTTTACTGCCTTCCTTTATCAGACAACTATTTGAGTTCCACTTTTTCTACCGGGCAGAGCTGCAAAAGTGGCTTCACCCTCTTTGCCCACCCTAAAAAGATCTTCAGAGAGGCGTTAACCAGAAGAGGTAGGGCCGGGAGGGAACGATTTCTGGGATTTCTATCTATCCATCCGTAAAGAGAACGGAGGCAGCCGAGACCAACTCCTTGGAATCCTTATAGGGATTCTATTAAATTCGATCTAGAGCTTCTATTCGAGGAAGAACAACCAGACGAGTATGGTTCATAGCTTTTGGTTGACAGATTGAGGTATCCTGATAGCTTGTTAGCGATTACACCCATTGCTGGGATCAAAGAGCTAGCTTAGAGCTTTCACTTCATTGTTCAAGCTCTTGAACATAGGTTGAGTTCATACATTGAATGCTTTCCTATTCAAGATATACTACCAATTCCTTTGAAGCTACTACCACTACCGAAGCGGGCTTGCTTGTTTTGGTTACCGGTTGGGGTTTCAAACCTCTCTCTTTCAAAACATTCTCAGTCCAGAAAACGAGTTCCTCGATCAGATCTACGCTACTGGAGCTTCCTTCTTGCTTGCCCCCTACCTCTCCTTAGTAGCCTTTGGGCGCTAGATCTACTAAATTAAAGAACAAAAGGATTGGGGATTAAGACTCTCGAAAGCTAAGTAATATTGCCACTCTAAAGCCTGCTTCATTCGAAGAATCCCGCTAACGAAAATCCAGACTCGACGTTTAAAAGACAAAACGGATATCAAAGAGTGAAAATCGAACTAGTTTAGCTCATCGAAGAGAAATGCCTAGTATGGAGAAAGATAGGCAAGGCAGGATAGCAATAGAGGTGCGGAGCGGAGATTAGCGCTTTCTTTCATTTAGGAAATTAGCCCTAGAAGGCAGGCTACTGATTAGCAAGAGGAGAAGCAAACTAGAGTTGAAGAAAGAACGGAGAGTGAAGGCAACTCACTAGGAATTTTCTAGAGAACCAAATTGAATAGGGTGCTTTGCACTAAACGAAAAGGAGAGAGCTTTGTTGACCTTTAACAGTGGCGAATACTTCGAACTTTCGAGATCGAATATAGCCTATAGTAAAGTAGCCACGCAAGGGATTCGACTTGCCAACTGATCCGAGTTTGATTGGGTCAGGAACGGGAAAAGACGAAAAGAAGCGCTGCTTTATTATCTTTTCTTATTCGAGATTGGGTGAGTGTTCAGTGAGTTATTCTGAGATCCTTTTTGACCTTTCTTCAATTATCGAGACCTGTATATACAAAGATCTAGGTAGCTCATCTCCTTCCTATATTCTATAAAAAAGAAAAAGAGCCTTTCTAAACTCTTGAATTGTAAGGGGAGGCCTCATTTAGAAGCGCAGTTCTCTTCTCTCGTTCCGGCTTAGCCTACCATGGGAAGGGACGAGTGATAGCTGTCCATTCTCCATAGGAATGTGATCATAGGATGATTAAATTTAGCTATTCATCTTCCCTGGGCTTCTCCAAGAGCCGATTGGAGACATCCTGGATTTTAAGGATTTGCGCAAAGAGGCGATTTGATCACAGCTGAACCGGTAATGTCCAATCTTGTCTTATTTGTTCGGTCTTTAAAAGGACCTGGCTACTTTAGCTATGAAAAGCAGCTCAGTAGAAAGGCATTTCTTTCATTATCATTAACCATTTTAGTTGGGCATCCCATTGAATTAGCTAAGTCAGTAAGAATGACAGGGATTTTACCTTCGATTGGGGATTTCCCACTCTAATCTATAAACAAGTGTAGCGACTCCGGATCCGGATTCCATTCTTTTTGAGCTCATACTAGCTTTAAATAGAAATCCATCCCTGTGACCTGGTTCAAGCAATCAAGCAACACAACTTCCTTCAACCGCAAAAGCGGTTTCTCACATCTCTCTACGAGATTATACGGATAATTGCCCATATTACAACTATGGGGGACCCCCTCCTTCGGTCGGTTCATGAGCTGCCAAAAGCTAACTCTACTCTCGATCCGGTACCAAAAGGAGAATCAATTGTGTCGGCCTGATTCCAATTCGTAACTTTACCGAGACTGAGAATAGACCAACTTTGAAATCTTGGATAGAAATTTCTTTTACCTATTTCGCTAGGTAATTTATTATTAACAACTTCGTCCCAACTTCTTTCACTGTAAAAGAATTCCCTATTCACAACTTATCTGAAACAAGAGAACGAAACAAGTATCTATTTAGTTATAGATATTTGATCTAGATGGTGACGGATACAAGATTTTGTTGTCTTTCTGCCTTCCTGATCGACCGAACAGCAATGATCTTGCACTTGGTTTCCACCCGATCCATACAAGTCTTGCCATTGAATAGGCTGATCGCTGATGCAATAGTTGGCTAAGAGCTCCTGTTTGCTTTCTGGCAATGAGCTAGCTTAACCCTGATTGCTTAAGGCTTAAGACAGTCATGTTGGATCTCCTATTCGTACTGCTACTAGGAAGAGAAAGACTGATTGCGACAGCTCAACCGGATGAGACATCTCTTATTTACAGAACTGTGCCAACGTGTGCCTACATTTTTAGTATATTTTATATACCAGTTCCGGGAAGAGATCTTTATTGAATAGAAAGAATGAAACCAGTACCAGCTTATCGCCAACCGTGCTTCCTACCAACTCCGCCAACCCCAGACGGGGATATTGATTTAGCCGCACCTGAACCCGCAACTGCTGCCTCCTTGAAAGAGAGATGTCCTAAACCACTAGACGATGGGGCCAACTTGTGATGCACGAGGGTTTTCACAGCAGTACGGTCTGGACTATGATGAAATTTTCAGTCCAGTGGCAAAGATGACCACCGTACGTGTCCTGCTAGCGCTTGCAGCAAGCAAGTCCTGGAAGTTGTGGCAGATGGACGTGAAGAATGCTTTCTTACATAGAGAATTAGATCGAGAAATTTACACGGAGCAGCCACAAGGGTTCGAGAGTCAAGCTCACCCTGATTACGTGTGTAAATTAGCTCTGTAGGGTTAAAGCGGGAGCAAAATTTGGAGTTCAAAGTGGATATTCAGTGGCGCCTGCAGACTCTAGCCTATTCGTTAAGGCTCGAGATGGTAAGTTGGCGATAGTGTTGGTCTACGTGGATGACCTCATCATCACTGGAGACGATGTAGAGGAAATTCGTCGAACAAAGGAAAATCTATCAGTACGCTTCCAAATGAAGGAACTTGGAGAGCTCAAGCATTTTCTTGGACTCGAGGTAGATCGAACAGGGAAAGGCTTCTTTCTGGGTCAGCAGAAATATGCTAGAGATTTTTTGCAAAAATATGGAATGCTCAACTGCAAGCCTATCTCGACACCAATGGAGGTTAATGCTAAGCTATGTTCAGCATAAGGCAAAGATTTGGAAGATACGACTATGTATAGACAATTGGTTGGGAGTTTGATCTACCTAACCCTGACAAGGCCCGACATCGCATATGCAGTTGGAGTGGTTAGTCGATTCATGCAAAATCCAAAGAAACCTCACTTTCGACGAATATTGAGGTACATGAAAGGAACACTTGACTATGGTCTTCTGTATATGAAAGGAGAACATTGTGGTCTCACACCTTTGATTGTGGTTACTTTAATGGGAGTACGACTCTTTACAGAAATAAGTGATTTGACATCTGGTAGTTTACCACTCTCTATTTCAGAATCTATAACATTTAGAATATCTTCTATATTTATATTAGGTAATTCTATTGATTTAGGGATCAAGTTTTCCTTAGATTCATAATAGATACGAATAAAGACAGCTTTAACCATAGCTTCCTGATATTGTTCACCGTATAACATCACTAGTTGTTCAATCATATCATAGATCCTCTTTTTGGGGATACTAGAACCTAAAGGATCACACAATGGAATAGCCTTACCTAAAGTAAATGACAAATCGCTAGATGATGGTAATAACATAGTATAACCAATAGTTATTTTCAAATAGTCACATTCTAAATTGTAAGCATACATCTCGATCAATTGTGTGAAGGCTAATGTTAGAACTTCAAAATCAATAGCTCGATAGTATGGTTCTTTAAAACTAGTAGAAGCATAGATAGATCCTGGATACACAGTTTTCGATCCAACGGAAGATATATTACTTTGTAAACTACGTTTCAGCTGAGGAGGTAGAACACCTCTGTTGACTATAATATAAGACTCTCCGTTCTTTATCAGTGGCATTAGAACTCCTCAAACATATCCCATTAAGAACCATAACATAGGAGGAACTGTAAGTCACTCTAGCGGTCCGTTGAAGGAGGTACCGATTCCTATAATCGAATAGACACATCATGATTGTCAATTTCATCCACTATGTACAAGAAAGACAGAAGGGGCTAAACACAGTAACATCGTTGGTCCTAAAAAAATATCTAGGGTCGAGGCCATGTATTATTTCTCTAAAGGGTGCTGGGATGTATAGGTGTATTTTGGAGATTCAGTTGTTCAATCTGCGGGTGCTTTGAAAAGCTTTATTCCCGTGTAGACATGATTTGACGAAAGGATCGATATTCGGAAGAAAGGGAATAAAAAGAATCCACAGAGTGGACTGATGCATCTATACTATTGAGTTGAGAGAAAGAGAAGATGGGACTAGTTTGCTACTCCTACTAATAATAACCTAACAGAAGATCCATCCGGATCTACTACTGGATATACTTCCCGATCAACTGCTATTGGTACTTGCTCTGGTATAGCCTCGTATACGGATCTGGATCACGATCTCGATATGGAAGGTATGCTGCTGGTTTTCAATCCTTTGCTTCAGGTGGATCAACTTTCTTTGCTACCTTTATAACTGGTGGTTATCCCGAGTGAATTCGGTAAAATAGCTATTTATATCCTTTTTTTTGCCCTTAAAGCTTCTTCCACCGCCGGGTGGATCGACAAGATCAATGGCTGGCTACTGGTCTTGTTTGTTAAGTGAAGCCGCTGCAGGATCAACGCTAAGGGATGCTGGAACAGGCAAGGATGCTAGCACTAGTCTCGCTGCTGGTGATGGGTCTTTAACGGAAGCAACTATTTTATGTTGTTCCGCCTCAACCGAATCAACAGGATCTACTGTTGAGGGTGGCTTTGTGGGAATAAATTTTCCATTTTCTAAATAAGGAAGATCCATACAAGAAGAAAATACTTAAAGAAGTGTCGCGCTCCCGGATAATAGTATCCAGGTCTCTCCTCAGCTCAGTAATCCGTGAAGCAGCCTGACCTCCTCTGCTCGCGTAGTTCGACCCTATCCTCATGTGTGGAGGAAGGATCGGTCCTGTGCTGTGGACACTGACGCATACCATTCTACATAGTCCTCGCGGTCGGTCAAATGCATCTCGAAGAAGTCTCTTCCAGCATTGAAGCGCCTAATCTGATCTCTGAAAGTGTCTAGTAAGCTATATCTAGCAGTTCCAAAAGAGGTTCCAACGACGAGCTATATAGAGGATAAGAGAAGGAATCCCTTTTATATTCTAAAAATCAACTTCACCTTTCTTTTTTTTTTTCATATGATCAAGCTAGGTCAATCAAGTGATTTTAGGCCAGCTGCCAATTTCCTTGCGAGACACAATGTCTATACGAGGTTTCCCTAGTCGGTAAGAGTTTCTTTTTCAGAGTTGGGAATGGAGTGATCCCTAGGGAGTAAAAGGTTCCATGGATATAGGAGGTTTTTTACATACCTATCCATTCCTTCTGCTTTCTTTTCCGCCTTTTGAAGGTATGAGTACGTTACAGCCCTCTAGTGTCAGGGTGTAAGGGAGAGAGGAAGTGAAGTACTCCATGGAATCTGGGTTCGAGCGATTGACCAGGTTCCTTTGCTGTCGGTCCAGCCATTGAGGGTTCAAGTCCTACTCCTCTAGAGCTAGTTTAAGTTCTAAATGAAGGGAGTGTAAGTGCTTCGCTTGTTACGTTACAGCCAGTAAAGAAGAAAGCCTTTGAGAATCCTCTTCAAGTACATCAGTGAAAGCCAGCAGTCGTAGGGTAATTTCTAATTGATCTAGTTTAGTCCTGTAGAAGATATTGGCTTATTTGATAGCTTAAGAGAAGACCTTAGAGTAAGGGAAGACATTTAGATTATATAGTAATCCGGTCATTCCAGTTTTATACTAAGGGGATTTCGAGCCTCCAAAAATCTATGTGAACAACTAGGGCCCCTATTTAGCGATTACTAAGGATCGATTGCTAAGAGAACTTTTAGATCAGCTAGCTTCTTATACTTTTTCTTATTATTCCTAAGCTCTTCTAAGAGAGTGGATCTCTTGAGTCTTCTTCTTAAGTACTTCCCGCTTGTGGCAATGTCAGTGTTTGCGGTTTCCTTTTTTAGTGGGCAAAATGAAGAAAGAAGGTCCAGTCGAGCTTCTTTCTCCTGCAGGCCGGAATTTTGAGTTCTCCCGCAAAGCTAAATACTAGGTGCTAATCTTGAAAGCTTTTATTCACATTATGCATTAAAGAAAGTCAGCTCTGAAGCTAAGCTAGGATTTAGGCTGACTAAAAGAAGAAAGTCGAGAGAAAAGAAAAGAGAAAGAGGTGAGATCCTAAAGTACTGAGATTGATTGGCTTTGCCGCCTTTGTTCGCTTCGCTTGCCCATCTTTATAATATAATAAAGATTTTTCTTAGCCTTGCACGACTCCTACGCTTGGAAAGGGCGTCTCGCAAATAAGGGGAAACTAGAACTGATAGTCCCCCTAGTCCGTTACGCTCTAACTAAGGGTTAGTTTCTAGTATTAGGCGCTGGTGTTAATGTGAACCCTCCAACTCTCAAACGATTGGTCTTACTAGAAACTGTTTTGCTTTCCTTTTTCTGCCCTAGCCGCCATACCTCTATTAGACTTAAGGAGCAATATCGGCAACAGAGCCCATCCCCATTCATTCCCTTCTTCTAATTAGAAAGCCTCCTCAGACCCTTCCTTTTATTCTCCATAATAGTAACTAAGTATAGTTATTATCCGTACCAGTCTATCTATGGACCTTAGCAGAAGCGAGATAACTGCCATTGGCTGGCGCCTGGTAAAGCATTTTTAGCAATAGAGAGAATAGGTCAAAGCACTGGCTTACAGGAAGTCGTACTAGAGAGATTAGATTCTAATTATAACCGCCAGGGCACTCCACTAGATGAATTACCCAAAGTCAAGTACAAGATAGGAAACTCAAGATAAAATAGCTGTTTCAAAGGATTCAAAAAGGTTATGGGCCTACGACTCCATCTCCAGGGAAGGCAACTGGCCTTAGGCTTGCAATTGGATCTAAAAGATTAGCACAAGAGATGTCATTAGTAAGTAATGCAACCTATCACTCTTTCTCGGCTTGACTCACTATACGCAAAATCACTATTTCGCTTTCCTCAACCGTAGTGGATAGCCCATCATTTAAGGATGGAGAGAATGGTTGACGCCTACTTCACTTCGAAATGTGAGAAAAGTTATGATGTTCATTTTTTATCGGATTTCCTTGACTGGCTAACTACTCATATAAAACTACTTTCCTGGCTCACAACTAGAGTACCTATCTATTTGAACTTCGACCTGAGACTTACTTAAATACCAAGCTTGTGAACTGTCCCCCGCCCGCTTCTGAGCCTCGATGACCGGGAGGGCTTGATAGCTTCTATCCAGCGAAGGGCAGGAGAGGAAGAAATAAATAGAGAACAGGTGCCCCTTCGGATGGGAGTTGATGGTGGCCTTCAATGGTTTCCAAAATGGGGAGTGAGTTCCCTTCTCTTGGGTCATTGGCAGCCGCAGATGGGCTTTCACACTTCTTCTCTATAGTTGATCCATAGCTTGAACAAGACAGCTGCACTGGGATACTCAGAAAGAAGTAAAGCGCACCCACAACTGCCGCAGAAAGAACAGGAGCATCTATACTATCTTCCGCAACTTCCGAAAGAGCCACATCAAGAACAAAAGCTGGTACTGCATGTGCCGCAGGAATGGGATAACTATTTGAAACAACAATAGCAAGGAGATTCGCCAACAGGAGAAGACCAATTCTTCCAGATGAAAGAAGAGCCGATGGAAGAAGAGAGCTAAGAAGGGCGAGAATCCTTAAGCAAGGGCGGGGGGGAATCTGCATCTAAAAATGAATCTCTTTCTTTTGTCCTTCAGGTTTCCCTCAACTTCAAATCCATCTGCCGTCCCCGTATACTCTGCTTCCGGAGAGCCGGAACCAGGGACGGGATATGAGGCCACCTCTCCTAGTCTTGATTGGGATTCCCATCGTTCAGTGAAGGCTTGAAGCCATCTCCATTCATCAAAAACTCTCAATTACGAGTCCGGGGCAGGCTAACCACCAGCATCTTATCTCTTTTCATCCTTTCCGGTGGCACTAATAGAAAGGAAGTACTTGCCAACGAACCTTGACTCTCCACTCTCTCCCAGCGAATCAAGAAATCTAGTGCGATCAGTAAATGCATAATTTGGATTGGAATCCCGAGATTGAGATACAGATAGTTTCCTGGTCCGATATTGGATCATTTGCCGCTCACTCGCTTCTTTCTGTACTGGATCGAATCAATTAGATGGGTCACTGGGAACGGATTAGCTTATTTTCCGATGCCGCCACGGAGCCTTCCTTTACTTCTAGTACTAACCACCAAATAGAGATTTTAAGGCAGCGATCTAAGCGCAGAAAGGAATGGAGGCTCGACGTAGTTGAGTGCGCCAAGAAAGGGATTTGATCACGATAGCACGATAGATGGGTCATTCATTGTACTCTCGGTAAAGGAGAAATGGGAGATCGGGTTAGGAGACTGATTCAGCCCCACTCCCTGAGGGAAGTCTCAGTCAAGTAGTTTGCCGGTGAAGTAACAACTTCAAATCGAAGTCGTAAATCTACAGGAAAATTCCAATATATATAGCCCGTATTTGTTCAAGCAGGCTCAGTCGAATCAAGCTGGTAAGCCAATAAAGTGCTTTTATCCCTTGTTCTAGGTAGCTCGCTGCAGTCAGGTTGTAGGAAAGAGATGGACTAAAGCACCTACTCTACTCGAGCGGAGAGTTTGAACGCTTTCTCGCAGTCGAAGGCTCAGGAAGCAAGCAAGAACTGAATAGAATGTCCAAGGGGAATCCCGTCCTAAGTGGGGAATTCGGCATTTACAAGAGGGAACCCTATCAGAGGTTGAGTTGGAGATCGACGACCATAATATATTAAAAAACGAGCCTGTCAATCCTAAGAGTGTGCTTCGAAGCACAAGCTGAGTTTCAAAATTTTGACTTCTAAGATGCAAATCAAACTCATCTTCCAACAGTAAAATAATCTCTTTAGCTTGGACAGTTGCCAAAGCGATTTGCGCCTCCTTCCTTTCAGGGGGGCAGTTACTGCTCAAAAGACAGGGTGTGAATCGTCTACCTCAGCGTACCAAGCCAAGGGCTAGGGATTTATCCGAACAAGGACTCCCGCGGGGTAGAAGGGAGGACTTCCACAGGGTCTGACGGAGGAAAAAGAGTTGTAGTAAGCTCGGCAGAGCGAAGGAAAAGCCTTAAGAGAGCGGGGGTAGGCCGGAAAGGAGTTGGGAAGCGACATTACGTTGAAGGATCTCGAAGGTGGTTGAAGGCACATTCCTTATTCTCTCTTTCTTTGAATTACTCGATCTGATTTACTATTCAAATAACTCTTTTCTTTATCCATTCGAGAAAGCTCATTCGGGATGCTTTGATCCTTCTTTTATTCTTTAGAGGGGAGTCAGTCGTCATGGAAAAAGCATAACATATTTCCATTCGTGGACCCGGAAAGGGGGTCAACGTGCATGTCATATACGATGGAATGAGATAGATCCCATTCTAACCCCCACCTGGCTGCTCAATACCAACCATTAGAGGTGAGGATGATTTAGAAAACTTCCCTAGGGGATAGGAACGTACTGAATCAACGGGCAGGCAGACAGGACTTTAGCGAACGAGCAATCTCCAATTCCCGCTAATCAATCTACTCCTCCTACAGTCTATGGCGATTCTCAACTGATCGTTAATCAACTGAAAGGGATCTACACTATTAATCAAGAGGGCTCTCAAGCCTTACTTCATCAAGGCACGCAAGCAAGGGTTGGCTAGACTGCTCGATTGGAGGATTGGCAACGCTTGTTGCGAACTACTGTTCTTCATTTGCCTTAGTTGTGTGTGGGGTCAACGGAGACACTTGCACTTACTGATCGGTAGTACTCACCTTGCTCCTCAATTCGTACTTCACTCACTGACTCATTCATCAGTAGTAGGAGCCGGGTAATGTTACGGCGAGGCCTCACTGAGCTGTGTAGTTAGGTCCTCTCAAAGCTCTAACGCCCACACCGGAGGAACGGAAACACCCCTTTAACAAGCAAGCTACGCACCTTTGAGTTCCCGGGGGGAGGTGCGAAGCTAGTTCCCGAGTAAGTTGCTAAAGCAAGAGGGCAATCAAGCAAGCGATTGTAGGTACGCTAAGTTTATATATTCTATTATATAAGCGGATTGGTGTGGAACTAGATCCTCTACTAGAGGAAGAGTTGTTGTGTAGCCAGGTGAACCTGCCCAATGCCAATGATACTAAGAGCTAGCTTTGCTACCCTGGGGCTCATTGAAAAGTATCCTTGCTATCTTCGATAGTCTTGAGAGCGAGGGCCGCAATAGCCCCTACTTTCACTCTTTTCTAGAGAAAAAAAGAGGAGAGACCCTTGACACAATTCTGGCGCTCTCTCCCTTTTTATAGGGGGAGCCTTAGCCCTTATAATATAATCGAATTCTAAACCGGCGTGGCTCAGCTGGATGCTTCAGATCAATAGAACAAGAAGAGGAGTCATCCTAAAATAAAGATCACTAAAAGTAACGACCATCAAGATACGCATAGTAATGAAATCTTTTGATCACCCATCTTTGGAAAACCATTTTTTGGGGCTTCCGCCTTACACAAGGCAGATTGGATTGCCTAAATCACGAGTCTTATATACTGTGTTACGATCACCTCATATTGATAAAAAGTCCAGAGAACAATTTGAAATGAAAATAAAGAAAAAATTTTTGGTCATAAAAACAGAAACGCATGAATTGCGCAAGAAGTTCTTTCGGTTAAAACGCCGTGCGACTCGGAGGACATAAGACTTCTTGGTCAAGCCAAAAAAATTGCCGACTGGATGCTCCTACCCCACCATGCCCGGCCCTTTACCTTAAGAAGGGAGGTATGAAGCGTGGGAAAGAATGCAAGAAGTGTATGATACAACAGGTAACCTTAAGGAGTGGCGGCAAACCTCTTGATTGATCAACGTGAGTGAACTGTGCTTAGACGCTTCGTAAAACCGCACCGATCTACGAGAGGAGCTGATAGATGAGTAGGCTTCCCCTTTCGATTCACGGAATGTGATCTGGGACACGATGGGAGTTTGCGTGCCTCGGTAGGAAAGAGATCACCGGAGTATAGCACAAGATCGCCTTTTCTTGCTGCCATGGGGTCGACCTGTGAACAAGGTAAACCCAATGGGAACCAAAAAACGGGGGTACCACATTGGGCAGAAGACGATCCAAAAAGCGAAGGCTCACCCAGAAGGAGCTTTGGATACCTTATTATTAAAAGGGGAAAGGGGGTGAGATAGGCAAGAGGTAGCTTGCTTCCAAGCCGGCCCGGCCGCGAGGAATCAAGAGATCTTTGCCGGTGCTGACTTGGATCTCGGGCGACAGAATAAGGCGGCCAGAAGCGACGAGCAGTCGAAGCTTGGCTACAGCGAAGCGCGAAGGAAAGGCCTCCGCCACTTGAGCCGTATGAGGGGGAACTCGCACGTGCGGTTCTTAGGGGGGGGAGCTAGTAGGAGCCATCCCATCCCAATAGCGTATATTTGGAGCTCAATATGCAATTTTCTTTTCTTGCAAAACCCGTTCGGATAAGGGAAAACTCCAGAGATTGCTTCGAAGTAAGATCCTTGCGTTGACCCTTTCCTGAACCAGAACCGGGGGAGGGTGAGAGGAAAAGAGGACCCAAATGTCCCAAAGCCCCTTTTCTCCAATTGAAATTCCAGAGGGATATCCTTTTAGAGACGCTCTCCTGGCATTAGCGGAATAAGAGCAGTGGGACTTGAGCTAGTGGGATAGATTAACTATGAATCTTTCTCTAGACTAGTTAGGAATGCGAGAACTAGGGAAGTCCTGCTTTGACTGTATTCAAAAAGCAAGCTCAGATTCATCAGATCAGTAACTAGCTGTCGGAGTAGAGGACTGTCCTAGCCGTCGGAGATGAAGAATGATACTAGGTTAATAGAATGGTCGGGGATAGAGGATCAAGATACTGTGTCATTTCTCTTAACGCCTTCACTCCTCAAACCAACCAATCCAGGAAACCACTCTCTGATAGAGGCCATTGGCATATCCGTCTTGTTCCCAACCTTGAGGAGGGATGAAGGAGTGAAAAAGAGAGGAAGCCCAACCAATTACGATAGAAGAGGAATTCCCACTATAGAATAAAAGAGAAGCGATAGCCGCTCAAACAAAAGAAAGTGAGGGGTGCGAA
>NC_134555.1:34383705-34410082 GCF_025594145.1 Primulina tabacum
TGTTCACAAAGCATCCCGTGGTGCGCTCCGATCCGAGGAGAAAAAGTCTCGGGCTTAGAGGTATGGATGGTCCCCACTAAGGCTTGCCTACTGCTTTGTTACCAGAGCTGGATCGATTCAATCTTTTCCCAGTGCTGCTGCTCCTACTCCTTTGGCTGGGTTTTAGAGAGAGCGTGAGATAGTTGGTAGCTAGTCTAACTTCCTTTTATCTGAAAGCGATGACAGGATGTAAGGTATAGTAAGGAGAGTTTTTTGAGAATGTCTGGTTCTTCCGCGAATAGACTCTTAGGCTAAGAAGAATAGGTTTTGATCCCACCTTTGAAATTGAAAGAGTGGCTCAATACAGCAACTCGAGTTTTCAAGCTGAACTGCCTTCTGTAATGAGCTTGAATCGTTCGTTGACTCGAAGTCTTATTAGCGACTTTGTGAATCGCGAGGGATTGCTCTTTTCAACTAGTCTTAGAGTGGGAGATTGAAAAGGCGGATTCGTCCTTATTTAGTAAAAGTAAAGGCTCAACCCAAGCCTTACAGGGGAAGGATCGAAGAGGTAGTTCAAGTTCAACTCTGCGGGTCAAGTCAGCATCAAAGAAAGCGGATTGAAAGAACTGTTATTCTTATTACAGCTTGAAGCGAAGGAAAAAGCTTCTCATTTCAACTCAGACAGTGAGGGGGAGGGGGGCTCTCTCTCCCTTCCTTCTACGCCTGTGGTTCTTGCACAAGCTAGCCCAATAATTGGACAGGTGCCAGGTACTAGCAATACGAGGAGAGGACTTTGAGGTTGGGCTTCAGAACATAGATGGATTCTTTAGATAAGTCATTCTTTACCTTTCCGCCCTAAGCCTTCGATCTAAATGCAGGAGTCTCGGTTGTATTCTGTTCTTCAAGAATCGTTTTGATTCGAATTATCGTATTTTAAATGACCGATCGGTCCGGTTTACTTTTTTCACCAAAAGCGAGGGGGCATGAGAGCCCAAGAGAGAGAGGGGCGTAGGGATCTTCTATTTCTCTTTTTCTTTGCTTTGGCCTAGGCTTTTATCATGTATCCGCATAGGAGTTGATTACGATTCTATAGGCTTCTGCGCCCAATAAAAGAATTCTCTCTCCGGTCTTACCATCAGCGGGAACATCCGCCAGAGCGAGCTCAAAATGGGCATTTCCGGCCAGTGAATAGTTTAGGAGTCGGAGTTTCAGACTCGGCAAAGGCATCCGCCTATCTAGGAACTTAAGGAGCTTAAGTAAAAGAGTGAACCCCGAAAGAGGTTGGTAAGGCCTAGAGCCTATCAGAGTTTGACCGAATAGCGGACTTAGCTTCAAAGCTTGAAGTGAAGGCTTTACCTTCAATCAATGCCGGAGAAGTTTCGACATCGGAAGCTAATTAGCGCGTAGGCAGCGCTGCGCCGTCTCTTGTAGCCTTTTATAGAGAGAATTTTAGTGTTGACTAATCCAAAAAGGAAGTAACCAATCGACCAGACCAATCTTTCTGTGGAGGCGGCGAAGGGCAGGTAAGGCTTTGAAGCCAAGCAAGCAGCTATAGGAAAGAAGTTGAAGCTATAATGTAGAAAGAAAGAGAAAAACAGGTGCCATCCTTCTTTGAGGTCAAGAGAGCAGGCACAGCACAAGGTTTGGAACCCTCTCCCTGACAAGTCCCTTTTTAATCCGCTCGCTAACCTGCCTACTTAATTCTTCATGCTCCGATGGACTCATCCGAGTTGCAGCTTGATTCAGAAGAACAAATCCTGGGATTAGATCGATCTGATGTTGAATGTCACATCTTGTCAAAAAAAACCCCGTATTTTTCATTAAAAAAGAGAGATTTAAGCATTCACAAACTAGTTGCTATGAGGACTTCCTTACTCAACTAGAATAGAGACAGTAAAGCTACCATCCCACAGGTAAGATTGAAGACATCTCTTCCCTCTTCGAGCCAACCATTCACTTCCTCTAACGAGCGAGTAAACAAAGTTCACCACTTACTACGTTCTTTCAGAACCTTAGATTCCATGAAATCAAATTATGATCCTCAGGAGCAAGAAGATGCTCCCAAGCGACCCTGGGGATCCAATAGAGCTCACTATCCGCCGTTATCCCTTTCCATTCCTACCCTATTCTCCATTCTTATTAGGCAGTCGCCATCACAATCAGAGTTCAGTTCCTCCTTCTCGCAATTAGAATCTAACTCGGAACCGTAAATCTCAACTGGAAGACTATATGACATGGAAGAGTCACTGCCTAGGCGTACAATAATCTCCTTATTGTGCTCCTATATCTTCCTACTGATCTTTTTAGCGCACTGACGGTGATATGCCTTGAACTTTTGGAAATGATACGCCACGACTGGAAAGGGGCTTGCTAAAGCCCATAGGCCTGTGCAGACGTGAGGAATGTATTCTTTCTTTCTCAGGCGGGGCGGAAAGACTCCGAAGTTGCCGATAATCGTCCGCTATTAGATAGATGCGGCTTATCCGGTGTTAGCGGAATAACCGCTGTTTGAGAGATAACTAGTAGAATCAAGACAAAAGCGAGACAGGAAGGAAAGCACAGCACAGTAAGAACTAGCGTAGCGGGACATGACAGCGGTTGGGGAGAGGGAAAAGCTATCAGACACCAATCCAATGAACAGACAAAGCGGCTTGGCCGAAGGGTCAGGAAGAGAAAACGACTATACTTTCTGAGTTAGAACATTAGGAACCTTACACCCATATGAAAGAAAGCAGCCAAAACAGTAGAGAAGATCAGAGACGGGTTTAGCGAGAAAAGTCTTTAGCTCACACCTATGCCTTCCTTGCTTGCTTTCCCTTCCAGTCGAATAGAAACTATTAAAGCAAAGGCAAGCAATAGCTCGCTGGTCGCTATTACTTCATTCGTTCGTTTCGTACACTTTATTTAGTGCTCGCTCCGGTACACTGTTGGGTTGGTTCCTCCTGCTTCGCCTTCGGGGACAGAAAGAATGCCCGCAGCTCCAACTTTGACAAGCTAGCGAAAAGGAAAGGTGGTCCTGCCTTAGGCGCATCTGTTTCCGAATGATATCATTCACCAGACCTCCCGTAGGGACTTGAATACTCCTTTATGGGTGGTAATCGGTAGATAAAAAAAAAGAAACATTGGTCCAAGAGGAGGAGATCACGGGATATGGTTTTGTTGGTTCATACCAGGGGAATTCTCTAAGCAGATCGTACTTCATCTGTCGAAATGCTTTCCGTAGCTCATGCTGTACAACCATCTGTACTTCTTATCCGGGCTTGTCGAGGTGGGTGGGCATAGTTGAACATAGCATTTGCCGGAAAAGGCGGGAGGAGCAATGGAAGTTTCATTCCTGACAATCTCATGCTGATCCGTCGATCTTGGAAAGCCAACTGGAGGCTCAACGCCCTCTGTTGTATTCAGAGCGGTCTCCCTCTCTTTTTCTTTTTAAGGTAAGGTAAAGGGCCAGGCATGGTGGGGTAGGAGCATCCAAAGATGCATATGAATCTAGAACCAGGGCTAGGTTTGGTAAGTAATCTTGAACAAAAGAAACAGCATACACAGAGGGCCGGAATCATTCCCTGCTGACGACTAAAAGACTACAATAGAGCTTTCAGCTAGCTTTTTTTCATGGGCAAGGTTGGAAGGCTCAACTCTAAAAATGCTCGAGACGCTCGAAAGAAGTCCACGTTGATCACGTTTTTCAGGAGAGAGGCGCATTAATCACGCTTTGAAGGAGGGAAGTAGTGGAGTAGGAGAGGTAAAGATGGACGATAGAGAACAAAGGATGATAAAACTATCGTCCGTTCCTATCCTAGTAGCTAGATTGTTGCTGTCTTCTCTTTGGCAGTGGGATGGGGCAACTGTGAGGATTGCCCATTAACTTCCTTACCTGCACTGGTAGTTTAGTAAGGACTTCTTAGCTTGTTCTATTCCCTAGCAGCCCTTCTCATCGCGGGAGTTGGGCTGGGGCGTTAACTAAGTACTAAAGCTGCTGGAGCGGCTGCCTTCGTTGATTAAAGTAAAGGACCAGGGGTCTAGCGCTTTTGTTTTGTGGGAATACCCGCCCTTTCATTTTGAATATGGATATCAATGACTAAAGTATCTTCCCACGGGCGCCCGAAAGAAAAAGAAAGAGAGTTAGATCCGAGAGTGAATTAGAGACATTATCTCACAGATGAAAGAAAAGAGGTCACTTGTTTAAGTCACAATCGTAGAGACCGAGAAGAGTTTGCAGTGAAAATTCTCCCTCTGATCGTACACCTTATTTTGATAGTAAATAACCCAAGCACTTGCACTGGCACGAAATATTGGCCTCGAGCACTCTTCACTCAACTAAGCCTTTCCCTTTCTCGGGATTAGGTGGTATGGGTAGGATTTTTGAAAAGAAAATTGATCCAAGGATTGTTCATACACCCTTGCTACTTCCTGGTCGGCTATGACAACATCGTCGCCAAGAACCGTGTATTTAGTAAACTTCTCACCTGTTCTGCACACCGCCATATCAATATATGGTGGGTAAGTGCGAAGAGAGGCTATGAGGACAAATAGCCTAGTGGTTGACCAGCCACGGTCTCCATATGGCTCCCTTTGGGAAGGGAAGAGGACTAGCTGTTTAACTAATTTGTTTCCACATTCTCAACATCTGGTTGATGCAATCCTTGACTAGATCTTTCACTAAAAAGTGATTCGATCGATGAGATTGATATATTCAAATCTTTCATTGAAAGACAGAATCCAGAGATGGGCTTACTATATTATACAGTGGATTCATTACATTCCGCCTGAAGGAGATACCCGACTTCTTTGGCTTTCGTTTAGCCAACTAGTGAATGCCTGAGAAGGGGGGGCTCTCGTGCTTCACTGGATAAAAGTACTAGTCTACCGCTTTCAATACAGCGAGACTTCGCCGATTGAGAATATACTTTGAATAGATAGTAAGAATAAGGCATTTTGACTCTCTATGTAGTGGGCTTGGAAGGAAGCAGAATATCCTTCGGTTTACCAGATGGTTAGTAGGCGGTATAGGTTAATTTGAAGGGAAAGGGTATAGGAATTCTCTTAAACAGAAGAAAAGTCCCTTTCATTGGTAGTAAGCCATGTTAGGAGGGGAAATGGGTATATAACTCGAATCGATAGGATCAAAGGGCTTTTTTCCCCATGAGCTAGAATATCAAAGAAAGAAGGTTGGGCTTTGGCTAGAATCAAACTGAAACTCCAACAACTCAAACCCCAAGGACTGCAACTCCATCAAAGGCGGAAGCAATTGAAAGGAAAGCTACTCTTGCAACTCAAACCTCAAGGAAGGCAGGAGGTTGCAGAGTAATGGAAGACAGAAGGATTGGAACTTGATTAGATGGGATTGTTTCCTTTAGCACTCCAACAGACTCAGGGATGAAAAAAAAAACTGGGGCGTATCGTCCAAATCATAGGTCCGGTACTAGATGTAGCCTTTCCGCCGGGTAAGATGCCTAATATTTATAACGCTCTGGTAGTTAAAGGTCGAGATACTGTTGGTCAACCAATTAATGTGACTTGTGAGGTACAGCAATTATTAGGAAATAATCGAGTTAGAGCTGTAGCTATGAGTGCTACAGATGGTTTGATGAGAGGAATGGAAGTGAGTGATACAGGAGCTCCTCTAAGTGTTCCGGTCGGTGGAGCAACTCTGGGACGAATTTTCAATGTGCTTGGAGAGCCTGTTGATAATTTAGGTCCTGTAGATACTCGTACAACATTTCCTATTCATCGATCTGCGCCTGCCTTTATACAGTTAGATACAAAATTATCTATTTTTGAAACAGGAATTCAAGTAGTAGATCTTTTAGCCCCTTATCGCCGTGGGGGAAAAATCGGACTGTTTGGGGGAGCTGGGGTTGGTAAAACGGTACTCATTATGGAATTGATTAACAATATTGCCAAAGCCCACGGGGGCGTATCCGTATTTGGCGGAGTGGGTGAACGTACTCGTGAAGGAAATGATCTTTACATGGAAATGAAAGAATCTGGAGTGATTAATGAAGAAAATATTGCAGAATCAAAAGTTGCTCTAGTTTATGGCCAGATGAATGAACCGCCGGGAGCTCGTATGAGAGTTGGTTTAACTGCCCTAACGATGGCGGAATATTTCCGAGATGTTAATGAACAAGATGTACTTCTATTTATCGACAATATCTTCCGTTTCGTACAAGCAGGATCTGAAGTATCGGCCTTATTGGGTAGAATGCCTTCCGCTGTCGGTTATCAACCTACTCTGAGTACCGAAATGGGTTCTTTACAAGAAAGAATTACTTCTACGAAAGAAGGGTCCATAACTTCTATTCAAGCAGTTTATGTACCTGCAGACGATTTGACGAATCCTGCTCCAAAAGAAATGGAGTTGCTGACACTGAAGTTCGGAGCTATACCACACAAAAAGAAGCATGTTCAGGGCCCCGATGTCTAGTAGAGTAGAACCGAAGCGTGAACACTAGATCGAAGGCTGCTGCAGAGAGAGAAGCTCTCGACTTATCCATACTTGGATGTGTGGTTATCATAGGTCAGCCCAAGAGCGAATCTTTCTATTTCACTGGCCTATAATCAATCTTTCCTTTGCTTGCGTGTTCTGAATCGACTTCCTCATCTATAAAGAAGAGATGCCCCGTAGAAGACTCCAACCCGAATCTCGTAGTTCGAAAGGAGAATTAGGCTACCTGAGACCAACTGATTATCCAAAACATGAGACTGGTTTCTTAGAAAAGCTTTTCTTGGCTCAACTTAGTCTCTATCTCTAATGGCTAGACCAAGACCCCTACTTAAGCCTGCCTAGAATCTTGCTTTTGAGCAGCCCTCTACCTCTATAGAAGTAGATGGAAACCCCATCCCCCTTTAAGAGATCGAATTGCTTGTACAGCTAGCCCGCTACCTCTCTAATAAATCTTAGTACTTAAGATTTTCGATCCCATATCGAGGAAGTGAGCAATCAGTACTGTATATAAGATATAGGACTCCTTTCTTTTTTGATTTTTGAGAAACAAACCATCTCCGATGATATACCGGCGCTTCAAGAAGATTTTCAATAGACGCCCATGGATCTTGACCCACAGTCCAATACCAATGAAGGTAGCGGAGGTAATCTTTAACCCAATCTCTAATGAGTGTTCTTTCCCCTATCTCCAATAAGGCTTCTTCAGGGACTGGAAGAACGTCCTTAATTGGAGGAGGAAAAGAGAAAGAGTTGTCTTTCACTGCTAACTTCCTACGAAGGTAATCAGCAATCCACCCATATAAATAAGGGTTAAGAGGACGACCTTAACTTAACCATAAAATAAATAATAATCAGGCGCTTCCAAATGACGCCATAAGATAGAATCATGATTCCTATTCTTATGGGGGTCTCCAGATAAGTTCTTATACCCAGCACCACCAAGACGGCAGAAGGTAGCGAATCTTGTGATCCGATACCTATGTGCGATTGCAAATCGTCCCCATGGATGATAAGCATTGAGTACAGCTTTTGCCAACACATGCGATAGGTCCTTTTCAAGACCTTTCACAAAGAACCTCTTTGCGAACTCCGCAGCACCCGTGTTAGAAACTAAAGATTTCGGGATTGAAATTCCGACTTCTAACTTAGACATTGCCTCCTTATAGGTCGCAGCTACCGCACCATCCGCAATGACAATATTGTCATCGAGAATGGCATAGTCTGTAAACAATTTCCCTGGGTAACATTGTTCCGCACACCACCAAGTGCGTGATGAGTGAGAGCAAAGAGAGGCCAGGAGCTGCGATACCCGAGAGGTTGCCCAGCAATAAAACTAATTAAGCGATTTTGCGCCCTAACTACTCTGTTCTTCCCTTTCAACCATCAAAAGGGAATAAAGAATAGGTTGGTTGCTAATGCAGAATTAACCACTGCTGAAGCAAACGACCTGTCGAATAGAGCGTTGAATAGTTCGAACATAAAACTCAGCGGCCACCTATCTGTGGCTGCAGTTAAGTCGTAACTATAGCAACAAACAGATCTTCCCCTTGAGCCTCAGAAACGGTCGTAATTGATCAAAGGTCCCATCCATGGGAATCTTCTTCAATACATTCGCTAGCCAGTCATGGACCGGGCTAAGCAGTCTCTGATTAACCCAATTTCCTATAGCGAAGATCCTCCTCTTCCCTCCTCCCTCGATCTTCTGACCTAACTTACCTGTAATCATGATACCCCAATCGGGATGCCATGGAGGAAGGTAAGGACCAATCCTAGACTCAAAGAAGTCTAGGTTGATTCCTGAGAAGATTTTATTATTACGGTAATAAAGGGTATCGTGTCCTTTCAGGAAACAATATCCCCTGTGACCACTGCTCACCCCTGCTATTTAGAAATTCAACTAAATCACGAAAACCCGCTAATTCCATAGGAAAGACCACAAAAGGGGATTTCCTCTTAATGGCCTTCCACTTAATAGAATCATCGAGCCTAGCATAACATTGTTGTGTAAAGCACCACACCAATAGGTAGGCAGAGTATTCCAGGACGGTATCCACTTCATTCCTTGAGAAAGAGGAATGTTGCGGATATCCGGGATATACCTCTGTATAAGGGTAGGAAATGAGGTCTTAACCTCACATACAAACGAATAGAGGATATGTCAGCCACAGGACTTTTACTTTGAATAGTCTTGAATGTGTTCTTACTTAACCTCTTTCCTATTTCGATAATTGTATAAATCGAAAAGAAGCTAAGATAGAACTTCACCAAGATATCAGCCCGATCATCGCGTTTTAGAATTCATAATCGATGAAAACGGGGAATAATCCTAGATAACCCGGACCGAGTCAAGGAAACAGGTGGGGGCAATAAAGAATAAAGAAAGGTCATAGGGCGAATACCTTGTTGAAGATCCCCCATCTCATACATACCATACGAAGCACTACCCTAGGTCCATTGAACCTTCTCTCGTAAATTAGTTCAGTCCCGGCCGGCTGTTACGTTACGAATCATGAAATGTTGACCGAACAGTAAGCCATTTACCCGATGCGAACCAACAAGACGGAAGCTTGTGCTTAAATAGAAAGTGAAATTCAAAGAATGCTAGCCGACTCTAGCTCTTTTCCAGTCCTCGCTAATCGTCCACTCTACCGCACCCGAGAGGTGATCGTTAATAAATGAAATATAGTGTTTAACACTTTCTGAGTGCCCCTTTGTCCCAATATCCCTGACATAAGTTCAACCTATACTCGCGGATCACAAAGCCATTATTTCAAAATGACACCTACCAATTCAGAGTGCACCCATTCCTATGGAGAAAGGAAGTATTCTCCCGGGCCTACGTTCCTGGAGCGCTTCTGCGTCTTGCTTCCGGGCTAAGCCACAACCTCACCTCTTCGATGCGGGGTTCGCGCCCTCGATAAGCCGTTCCTCCAGCTTTAGAATATGGGAAAATAGATCCGCCTCGATTGCGGCCCGTATCCTCCGTCTAATTAACCTTCTTCTGGGACTCTTCCATTGGACCTTTTCCTATACAACCTAAGCTCTTTCTTTCCCCGCACACTTTGGATGCTACACCTTTTCCTTCTTCAAATCTAGCCTATCCACCTTCTTTGTTTAAAAAATATTCTACTGTGCCATTAGGCGCTTGGTTGTTCTGTCATTAGGCTTCGTACCTCTGTGATCTTTGACTTTAGTCGAACTACATCTTCTATACCTATCATGGAAAACAATTCAATTCTCTAGGACCGATTTCCCCATGTACTACGACTCTGCCTATTTAGAACTTGGTAAGACTTGGCCTTCCCCTTCTAGTTCATCTATACACTTAGACTTTTAAAGTACCTCTACGTAGGTGATGCTATTCTAGTCGTTTGAGGTCCAGTGCCTTGGAAAAACCTTTCATATCGGCAGGAATGATTGGAGGATAGATGCCTTCTTGAGTGCCTACCTAGGTAAAATTCCGTCTTCCTGGCATGGGGCCACCGGTTCGGGCTCCACATTGGCATCAAGAGTACTACCCTTTTTCTTTCGAGTCGCAGTTCCTCCAGAAAGAAGAAATTCATTTAGAGGGCGTAGCAGCGAAACGAAAGAAGCATAAGAAGGAGAGGGAGATCCGGCGAGCTGCTATTGGCTTGGATGTGAAAGAATTGGTTCTTCTTTTTTTAGGTTTTCTGCTTATGAGCCGGTTAGCTAAATGGAATAGACAGATAGATTGGTGGCAACAGAAAGACTTGATTACAGGTATCTGCCTCTCGGGGTGCTTTAGACCAGCAGATGGAGAAGGTGTTGAAGGCTGAGTTTCTTGCTTTGAACCTTCCACCGGCTTCGAGGCAAAGCCAGCGGTAGAGGACTCGAATAGAACCAGAACATTCGTTCCCCAACGAGTTGATCTGAAGGCTCGAAAGGAGGACCTAGTAGAAAGACCAGAACTTCACTCTTTCCCCTTCTCTGTCCTATCTTTTATCTCCATTCCACAGCACTTGCATCGAACATCTTCTTATCGAAGTTAGCCTTGTTCCACACTTTGAGGGATTTTTTGGTCGCTTTCCGCTTATGATAGATAGAAACGGAAAGCTATGGAGCCTCTGATTGTAGTATTCCAAGCTGCTTTGACAACACTATGGCTTCTCCTTCATCAATCCCTCATCGCTGCTTCTTCAGGACAGGAAGAGACCCCCAATCCTATGGTAGTTACACCAAACATAACCCATCTTGTTTCCCTTAAACTTGACTCTACCAATTATCTTCTTTGGAAATCAAAATTCCTACATTATAATATGAAATGATTTTCTGGGCTTTGTCGACGGAACGTTTCCCAGTCCTCCTCAGTTTATTTGTTATGCCAATGGCAACGCCATACAAAACCCTGCATATTCGGCTTGGGTTCGGACAGACCAAAGCCTCCTATCATGGATCAATGCAACTCTTACAAAAGAGATCCCAACGTATCTTCGGTCCATTGCGGATTCCCTAGAAGCCATAAACTCTCCCCTTTCTTCTAAAGACATGGTGATCTATGCACTGGCAGGACTCCCTGAAGAATATGAATCCTTTATCAGGACGGTCACCAACAATAATTCGTCGTTAACCTTTGATGAACTTCGAGCTAAACTGCTATACCAAGAACAGCGCCTTCAACACCTTCATGGCGCTTACGATTCAAGCTCTCAAGTGGCCTTTGTTGCTGCATCATACAATGTTTACTACTATATTATGCGCGAATTAGGCCAGTCTGCAATTCTTGACTTGAAGTCTTCTAACGACTCTACCAACATGGAAATTAGCTCATAAGAGGTGGGTCCGCTAGGGAAATCCCTTCTTTCGACAAAAGAGTGCTCGTCTTCCAAGAATCATATTCTTTTTGTCCTGAGATTATCAGCCGCCAACAGAACCAAAGGGAATTCACATGAGATTTCATCATAGACCAGGGATCTCTTTTACCAAAAAATGCTTCTGAACTGCGAATATAACCACTCGCGCGACAACATTCTTCGTCTATCTTCTCGTCCTCTATCTTATTTGTTAGCTTCTAACATATGAAATTCCTCTGAATGAAAGATCCTTTTCTTCTTAAAGAAGTACGTCATGAGTTACTTGACGAGCTTCAAACTGGAAGAACTTTCGGCTTGAGTCACTAAAGATAAAGAGAGCCACGCCTCAGGAGATATGGATTCGCCCTTACAGCTATTTCATGAGGAAATCACCTGACAGAGAGAGATGCCCTCTCGCTAGAGAGAAGAGCGGACTGAAGCTGCTTTGCCGAAGAGAGAGCGAGAGAGAGGGATGATAGGGACTCTGAAGACGATGCTTCAACGGGATCCTTTGGGTGGTTTTCTTAACCGGACAGACCTTCACTTTCAGCGGATCATGGCAGGGGGCTCTATCTTCGAATCCAGCCAGCTAATCCAGCCAGCTACGTGGCCTATTTACTAGGAAAAGCGAGAGTCTCCGTCGTCTGCGAATCTATTGCTTTCATCGAAATAAGGAAGGGCTTCCCTTAGGATGCGAAGTGGAACCTCTTTGCAGACCTCTTCCCATTCATCTTTCCTTTGGGATGAGAAAATTCTGCTCTATTGAATAGTAGTAGGGTCTTAAATAAATACCTTCCTTCGCGGTGAAAGCCTAAGCCCTGCCTTCTTTCTTTTCGAAGGGAAATGTCTTCCCAGCGAGTGAATGTTATGGACACTTTTCTTCTCATCAGCGTGATATGCGCGAGATAGAAGGGGCTTACTCTTGAATGAATGCTTATGTTGGAATCGGTAAGCTGATGTGCCATTACAGGGATATGGTTTCATCCTCTGGCTATTATCGACTCGGGAATGAACGAAATCGCTTCACTTCAAAGTGGAGGTTTGGGGTAATGATGGACTGACAGATCAGCTCCAAGGCCTGAGTGCCTAGGTTGCAGTGGTAAGAGTCGCTGCCGATGAGTTCCAGCTGCCAGAGTCTTCGATAAGAAAGAGGAGTCTGAGTAAACAGAAGTGAGATCTTTCTTTAGGTATGAATCAGACGGTGAGAAGATCTAGCAATCCTAGAACAGGAACGTAGTGAGAGGGGGAGCTTACTTAGCTGATAGCAAGCTCATTGAAAGCGAGTATTAATAGCTAAGCATCTAGTGTTAGCAGCGAGTCAGCAAAGTGGATTGCATGCAGGTAAGCAGATTATGCTTTACTAGAAAAGAAGATAGCTTTAGTAAAGCTCTACTGTTAAAGTATAGTGCTGAGTTAGGAATGAACCCTGATAGGAGGTAGCAGTAAGGGGAGAAGCCGGAAAGGAAGAGTAAGAAAAAGAAAACTTTCTTTGTATTCTATCGCAAAAGTGTCTTATTATATAGGATCAGTATAGACCGGGCTCCATCAGGGAGAATAAAAGAAGGAGTTCCTGCTTCTATCTTTGCTGCTAAAAGAAGGAATGGGATTTCGCACCCTGGCAAAGCGCATCAATTGCAGTACAGTACAATAATAGAGTTGTTGTTATTCCGGGGCGCTCTCCAAAGAGCTCGATGGAGCCCCTTTCTTTTCCCGTAGTGATGTGCCACTCGGCTCACACAAACTCTTCAGAACGATTAACAAAATATGGTACATGGATTTCGTAGTCTACCAGGCTGGCTTTGGTCGTATAGAAATAAAGATATTATGGCCTTTGTGATACAAAGCGAAGTCAATTTCCGAATAAGGGATCTTGATCTTCATTTATGCTCGCGAGGAACTATTACGGAGGTGTGGCCTCAAGATCTAAAGGCCCCCGAAAGCCTTCCGTGCCAGATCACTCACCTACTTAGCCGGAGACAAATGATCAACAAGCAGAGCCAGCTCCACTGATTCACCTTGTAATAGAGTCAATCTTGCTAGATCGGCCACAGTTACCTCCGGCTCAGCTCGACCAAAGCAAAGGAAACCTTGGTTCTTTCGGAGCCGGAAGATGGACTGAGAGTGAAACCTCTCTTTAGGCCGCTCACTCTGTATTCGCTCCGCCCCTCTTTAGCTTCAAGGCAGCATTAGCGAGTGCAAGTCCCTTTCCCTCAGTAGGCAAGCCGAAGGAGAGGGCTTTACAGCGCCTCATATTCGAAAACGTCCGGAAAGACCCTATCTGTTTACAGAACACGCAAAGACATTGGATGGGCAATCTCTCATCAAGGTGGTTTCCATTGGTTCCGCTATTTACTAAAATGAATCGAGGAGAGGCTCGACTGAAAGGAGATAAGCCGGTTAACACCCTTAACCACTCGGAGCCCCAGAAGGAAGTAGAACGTACGTCCCCTCGGCAAGGGGCGGGCGGGAAGGAATAAGAAGTATCGAAAGCTGGAGTATTGAATGAAAGCTTTTTTTTCAAGCCTTTACTTGAAAGGAAATTTTTCTTACCCTGGATTCAAGCCAGTAAGCAGGGTCAAAGGATGGGGAAGGGGAGTTTGAAACACTTTACATCTGTCTCTTTCCAAGCTGCTCTTTCATAAGCTGTGATGGCTCTTTTTTGATCAATTTGAAATTATCTCATGGATTCCTATTGAGATAGGGGACTTGTATTTATCATTCACAAATTCATCTTTGTTTATGCTACTCACTCTCAGTTTGGTCCTACTTTTGTTTCATTTTGTTACAAAAAAGGGAGGAGGAAAGTTAGTCCCAAATGCTTGGCAATCCTTGGTAGAGCTTCTTTATGATTTCGTGCTGAACCTGGTAAACGAACAAATAGGTGGTCTTTCCGGAAATGTGAAACAAAAGTATTTCCCTTGCATCTCGGTTACTTTGACTTTTTCGTTATTTCGTAATCTCCAGGGTATGATACCTTATAGCTTCACAGTTACAAGTCATTTTCTCATTACTTTTGGTCTCTCATTTTCTCTTTTTATTGGCATTACTATAGTGGGATTTCAAAGAAATGGGCTTCATTTTTTAAGCTTCTCATTACCCGCAGGAGTCCCACTGCCGTTAGCACCTTTTTTAGTACTCCTTGAGCTAATTTCTTATTGTTTTCGCGCATTAAGCTTAGGAATACGTTTATTTGCTAATATGATGGCCGGTCATAGTTTAGTAAAGATTTTAAGTGGGTTCACTTGGACTATGCTATGTATGAATGATCTTTTCTATTTCATAGGGGATCTTGGTCCTTTATTTATAGTTCTTGCATTAACCGGTCTTGAATTAGGTGTAGCTATATCACAAGCTCATGTTTCTACGATCTCAATCTGTATTTACTTGAATGATGTTACAAATCTCCATCAAAGTGCTTATTTATTTATAATTGAACAAAAGCGAGGAACGAAGTTTACCAAGTTTACGAGGACCGGATCGTAAAGAGAAAAAAATCAATTTTTGAATGAGAGGATACTTTTTTAAACCTTCATGCTTTTCTGGAGACAGAGATCTTACTGCTACCTCCGAGTCTGACAGTCTAGTCTTCTAGGAATAAAAACATTTTGATCTCTGATTCTTCGTGCGTGATTTATCCTATTCCTATTTAGCTTTCTTTTAGTTGCCGTCCTTGGAACACTCCTTATGTGAGTTCGCGGCCCTATATCTAATTCCAATTCTTTTTCCCTGCTTTCGGTACAACTCAACTTGCTGCAAAGCCATTCTTTCTCGTCCAAACACTCCAGATCTGCACTTCCCTTTACTCCATAGGGCCGAAGCTTTA
This sequence comes from Primulina tabacum, assembly GCF_025594145.1. NCBI lineage: Eukaryota > Viridiplantae > Streptophyta > Magnoliopsida > Lamiales > Gesneriaceae > Primulina > Primulina tabacum. The sequence goes on from NC_134555.1 coordinate 34,398,767, forward strand.
CTAATACTAAGAAGGGCTTTTTTTATAGAGAGAGTAAGGGGCGATCCATATTGCTTGCCACAGCTCTATTCCCGACTCGAAATCCATAAAGGACTTTAAGAGAGGATGAATATTCCCGTTCTATAGGTAGCACTGCCCCCTATTATAGAAGGGGGAGGGCCTACTTACGTACTTCTGATCTGCTAGCACTGTGAATTACCTTATACCTACGCAGCAGGAAGGATATGGAGCACCTACTTCTACTGGTCGTCTGCACTCTCGAGGTCGTCCTTCTCTAAGTACAAAAAGGACATTACGGGATATCTCCAAAATTCGATGTATTTCTTCAAGTGTAGGACACATCTCATGTTTGCCGAATCTAAAAACTATCGCCTTTGCCTCAGACAGAAGAAAAAGGGATTGAACAGGACAGGAAACCCAGAAAGGGAGATCCATTGTTGACAGAAATCGTGTACTGATTGCCGATATGCAAATGCGGTATATAATAAAAGGTACAATATTGATTGGGGGAGACCTCTTTCTCTGTATCATACTCCATGCTAACTCATTCAGTTAGGAAAATTGCTGAGCGGAAAGATCTAATACAAGGACTATCTATTCTTAACAAAGCATTTGATCCGAATGGGCAATCTCATTAAAATCCCTGAAGCCAAGGAGCGGATTGAGCATCAGCAGTACTGCTCATCTCCCCCACAGACGAAGGCGAGAGTCCGGGTGGGTTGGGGCTCCCCGGTCAACGATTAATCCGGGTGCAAGCGAACGACTGCATTCACAGCCTGACTAAACGCTGCAGGGAGGGCTGTTATCAGAGCTTCCTGGAGCTCTCTTCCCAATAAGAATACGTCCCAGACACTGAGTTTAGCAGGTATCCCCTGGAGTTGTTTGAGGACCTTTTGGGTAACCAACAGGATTTCTTGTACTGTGCTTTGTAGTAGGCGCCCTTCCTTTAACAAACAAGATTAGCTCTTTCTTTGAATAGAAAGATAAAGCCCTTTTTTCCTGTGCTTGAGAAGCGGCTAGAGAAAAATCGATTGAGTACCAGTACTGCCTTGCCCAAAGCTACCAAAGAAAGTGGAACCCTTGAAAGAGAGACGTAGGCTCAAAAGCAAGAGAAAGAAGGTTTCGTTTACCACTGGAACTGGAGTAGCGGAACTAGCACGACGAACAATGCTCGGAACTCTGTCAAGTGAGCCCCTCTCATTCTCTAGTTGCATTCTTAGCTCAATACCCTTTTACCGCCTTCTCACGCTAATTCAAGCCCAGCCCTTACAGAACAACTACAGCGAGAGCCTTTCCTTCCCCTATACGGAACGGAAGGATACTCTATTTGGTCAAAGTCACTTTCCAGAAGAGGCAAGGAGTAGTAAGAGGAAGAAAGAAGAGACAACATCCCTTCCAGTTCCCTTTACTAGTAAGGGGAGCCATCACCAGGGCCGATGATCCAACCCCATACCGAGATGCCCTTATAATGATGGGCGTGATCCATAGCCGATGTTGGCTAGAAGCAGTATCAGTTGAAGCTATGGAGCACTCCTTCAAGTCAAGTTTCAGATCGATATGGAGTTCCATATCCTGTTAGAGATATTCCAGATGTAGAGACAGATCCAAAGCCATTTGATCGAGATCGAGTAGCAGATCCATTTAGAGATCGGAACCCCGTTCCGGGTACACCCATTTTATTTTAGTAGTAACTGCCCCTAAGCCGGTAGGTCTCGTTCAAAAGCCACTTTAGTTGATGTGTCCCGATCAATGTGCTGGGTGATGGGCAATGCAATGCGTTCATGTGGTTCCGTGAGCCGCTGGTTTATCAACTGAGCTCAAACAAGCAAGGTCTTGATCTGAGAAAGGAGCTCGATCGTCGAACTGTCAGCTGTCTATTATTCGTATATTAGGGAAGGGTTTCTCTCTTTGACATTTCCTTTCTTTTTTGAAAGGAGCAGGACAGGATCGGACCAACCCAATCTTCTATTCAAAAAGAAGGGTAAACCCACTCTATCTATTTATCTATTGCGGGAAAGCACTCACCTAAAGAGGGTGGGACATAGAGTGATGTTCTATTCTTACTATTCCTACTGTATGACGGATTGGATTTCTTCCAATATTAGGAGTACTCACTGTAATACCGGGCATATCAGTAATAGGACTTCAATAGGATAGGGTAAAAGTCTTTTTTTCCAGTAACCAAAGCTGCTTCTTTGTCTTAATCTAAGACTCGGTCTTGATGGACGGAGGATGCTAGGTTAGCCGAAAGATGGTTATCGGTTTAAGGTGCCCCTTAGAATAGAGTGAAATAATTACTACTGAACTAGTAAGAAGGGATTAAATATCTTCGGCAGACCTCTTACAAGATGTGGTACATATAGCTCAAAGTAGCTGATTTTCCGTAATGTCTGTGCTTGAACGATGAAATTCCTATTTGAAAAGTATATTCCACTGCATCCTAAGAAATGATTGATAGGACCGGAAAGCCCAAACTTCCCTGCTAATGTAGGGTTTTTTTTTTTGGGGGGGGGGGGGGTAATGGCAAACTTTTTGTCTAAATAAGTTCTCTTCCGATAGTTCTGACCCGCAAAGTGAGTTCCGAAAACTGGCAACCTATGACCAAAAAGCTTCAAATTAGGCACAGTAGCTGATAGAGTAGAAGGTGAGATTCTATATTCTATAGCCTATGCGCCAGCTTCTGATGAGATAGAAGTAGGATCCCGGTGCGTCTTCCTTCGGTCGGCCTGTCTGTCATCAAAGGATGTTAGCAAAATCAGAAGAACTAGAGGCTCGAAGGCTCGGGTTGGTCAAGCAAACTGATTCATTTAATTCTTCGCCTAGTCTTAGCACCCGCACAGTAGAGGGGAAGAAGCATTCCCTTTCCGACAAAAAACTAAGCGTCTTGCCGCTGGGTAAAGGCAATAGGAGAAGTGAACCCGACCACTTCACGCTGAGGTTCATAAAGGTAAATCCGGCCTCAAGGACTGTGAAACAAGATAAGCAAATCAGCTCAAACAAGCAGTGGCTACTACTATGAGTAACTGCTCTATTTGTTCTAGTCCCTTCGGTCTTTCAACAAGGCATTGTTACCCCCCAATGATACACTCATTGAGGAAAGTAATAGGATCTACTACTAGCTATCCACTAGTAGCTTTTCCTGTGCGGTGGTATTTGATGAGTCACACCTGACTTGGGATTTGAGAACACTCTAACTGAGTGGACGAAGGCAGGCAGGGATTGTACTGTATACCATTTACCGGAACGAGCCTTCGATTAGATTATTACAAAGTTTGATTCAAGACTTGAATGATGAACTTGCACAAATGGAAAGGATATAACATATCTTACCCGCTAGGGTAAGGAATTCCATGGGCTTTCGGACAAATCGATCTAAGATAGGACTGCGAGGTATAGCAATCCCGAGACGTTTTAGCATTCTCAAAGGTAGGAGATTAACGGCCGATCCCCCATCTATTATGATTCTTGTTATCTCCAATCCATTAAGGTATCCTGAAATGAACAAAGGCCTGTTATGCTTAATGAGTCCTGGTTGCAAGTAATCGTCCGTAAACGTGATCAAAGCCAAACACTTGGCATAAGTTGGTTCACTACTTCTCATCTCAACTTGGTTAACTTCATTAGAAAACTCCTCTGGGTTCGAACATGCGGGACATCCAACGTTCTGCAGACATCTTCAATGCATCGTATACGCTGAGGAGTGCAGGAATCTTTTTGAGGTGAGCTATTATGTCATAGCGAACATGTTGTCCATTAGCGGCATGCAAGGAAGCAAAGATGAACCGGCTTGGTCAGAAATAATTGAAAACCTACAATTCTTAATGTACACTATAGTAGGGCAAACCCTTTGACGAGAAGAACATAAGGTCCGAAATATATGACTTTATCGAGGAGAAAGTAAGGAATCGGACTTTTTCACGCTCTCATGTTCAATTTCAGAGGCCAACCTACGCTTTTTTATTCACGATGCGCAACAAAATGGTCATCTCTCCGCGGGAGTTCATCAATCATTTCCTCGGCGGGTAAGGTAAATAAAATGTGATATACATGAAAAAGGATAAAACCTAAATAATCCTTTAATGCCTTAGGAAAAGTCTTCGAAACTATGAATTACGCTCCTTGCCCTATCAACCTAATAATAAGAAAGATGGACTGAAAGTCAATAGTATGTCGGGCCTCTAAAGAGCATACAACCTAAGAAGCATCCCAGAGCCCTACTAACCACTAAGCCCTTCTAAAAGTAATCCTTTGCTTCAGTGTGTCGTCGGATTGTGAAGGTGTTCAGTAATCGGATGCTATTGAGAAGATTGGCATAATTTATCTCAAAGCAGCTCCTTCTGTCCATCGATTCAAGGATTGCCTTCATTTATTCTGCTCGTGGATATCTTAGCTATTGGATTAACTAGTCGCCCTTGTCAACACTAGAAGGTAGAGTGTAAGGCAACGAACTTTTAACAGGCACGGTACGAGAGGAAAAAGACCAGCGTTAGGCCTCTTCAGCTAATAGATGTGTCAAACACCGTTGCCAGTTACTGGTACTGCTAGTCGCAAACGAGCCCTTCTCTTCCGAAAGAACCTATTTGCCCACTTACTTGAAGCTCTGTCAAAGAACCCCTGAAACTATATGCAACCACTTCTTGAACAACCTATTTCGATTCATGTGACAACAGCACATTCTATGCTATCTTATACTATTGATTAAACCAAGCGATTCGTTGGAAGATTCGACTGGCATCTGCCTTAGCCCTGTCTCCCTCCCTAGCTAATTGAATACCAGCTTCCTCAACTATTAGTATTATATGTCACTTCCCTGTCCTATTTTTTTAGTATGCATGGGGCTGTAGGTTGCTTTATTTGATCTTATCTGCTCACGAATGGTCTGCTTAAGCCAATAAGATCGAAAAGGCTATCTCCGAGTGGCAATAAATAGTGCGGAACTTTCCTGAAAGCAGGAAGGATGCCCAAGGGAAAGCTAGACCTCGAGTGACGAAAGACGGGAGCCACTCTAGTGACCTTTGAAAAGGGTCCGTACTAACCAGTTATTACTGCCTAGTGCCTAAACTGATTAGAGAGTTGTTGAATAAGCAAATCGGCTGTTTACAGTTACAGCAAACAGGAAATCAGAGCAGTCGTGTGGAAGGTCTTTCTTCGGCCTTTGCTTCCTCTTCTTAGCCTAGCCGCTTCCAGGTAAGGAGAAAGAAGTGAACTCTAATTTTGTGGGGGAAGGAACTGAATATAACAATAACAAGCAAGACCAAGAGATATGACCAAAAAAGCCTTGTCACGAGCAGGACTCGAACCAGCACCTCTGGAACCAAAAGAAAGACCAAGCGAACTTCCTTTTATTCAGATCGCGACTTTTGGTAACTCGGTTCCTCACGCTGTCCATAAGTACGTCCGGGGAGCATTAACCTCAACTATCCCAACTAGAAAACTGAACTAACCATAGAACCCAAGGAAAAGGAAATACAGATTCATTGAGAACTAATACGATTATAACAGCACTCATCATTACTGCAAGCGTTTTAACCCCCACGCAATTGTTTTGGGCTTCAATTATTTCCGAAGGGGACGAAGGTCCCAGACTACTGGGTAAAGTCTTCAATGGATCAAAAGTCTCTTTCAGTATAGTCCTTTCTTCCCGAAATACTTCTTGCAAAATGGCATCTGTCGAGCCCAGCTCTGTCATTTTGAAATTGTGCAAAACACGGGATTGAATCCCTATTATTTCTTATTTAGACGGATTTCACCATACTACTATTAAGACAATTCACATTGAAATGATCCATACCCGGTAAATAATTCCACCAAACAGTAAATCCTACCAATAAACAAAGAAGCAAGAGGAACCGAAAACAAATAGGAATAAGTAAGACTCTCTTTTAAGGTAAACGTTTTTATTCTTTGCGTAGTTTTCATTGCATCGGTCAACCCTACTTCGTTTTCAGGTGAATTCCGAATCCTTTTTTTACCCATTCTGAAATGCTCCCGATTTTCTATTAAATGTTTCAGTTTATCGGGGAGCTGAGAAAGAGGCATTAAGATAGGCAACCGCATTTTAGCTTTAGCAACTAGCTTATTCCAAAAACCTCCTCCAAGAATATTGTGGTCCCCTTCTGCTTGTAAAAGTGGGTTTCGCCACACCATTGAGCGGATTCTAGCTACTTCAGCATTCGACCTTAGCCTTTCTAAAGCTTCAAATAGATGGTCTTTGTTTTCATCCGTAATAGGAGGACGGAAGGCTGGGGGAACAGCACTGGTGGGCCGAACACTCTCTTCATCAGAGCAACGAGATAAAAATCTGTCTATACCTGTATAAGGTCTCGGATCCTCATAAGGTGCAGGAACTCTACTCTCAGGATTACGAAACACAGCTTTCTTAGAAGAAGCACAAACAAGATCTAAATAAAATCGGATGCATGTTTTAACATTATTAATAAGCACTAGATTAAAAAATTTTCATCTTTCTTTTATTTATTTTACAACAATGCACTGAGCTACTTACGAAACCTCTCCTATTAATATAGGTCAAGCGTGATGCCCTCTAGGAGAGCCCTAGAGTCCCAAGAACTGTCACGAGTTAGATTCGAACCTGCTCTCTTTATTCAGTTAGAAAATCTTACTTTCTTTAGCCATTCGTGATCGAATACAACCTAGGAATAAAAACCTACATAACCTACCTCCCAGACCAAGGAAGAAGGTATCAGACCCATGTAGTTCTGGACTCATTTTTTTTTAACCAGTTCCTGTACTGAACTCGACTTATAAAGTAGTCTGGTGGAAGAGGCCCTCCTCACCACTCCCCTCCCCCCCTATCATGGGAGCAATCAAAAATGACAACTCACCATGAAAGGGGCCTTCTGTTCACTGCGTGAAAGAAGTCCTGCTCTTTCACTTCGCTACTTCAGACCCTCTCTAGACTAGACAAAACCACGGAATTCAAGCCAAGCCCAAGAATAAAAACCTTCCCAGGCGAATGAAAAAGAAGCAAAGAGAAGTCAAATTGAAACCTTCTTTCTTCGATCAGAATACGAATGAGATCAAAAAGGCCATCATTAATGCGAACAAGGCAATTGCCTCGGTTAGGGCAAAGCCCAAAATGGCATAACCAAATAATTGTTTAGCCAATGATGGATTGCGCGCCACGGAATGGATCAAAGAACTGAAGACGTTTCCAATACCGACAGCAGCTCCCGCTAAAGCAATTGTAGCAGCTCCGGCACCCATTGATTTTGCACCTTCTAACATCTAGTCTACCTACCGGGGTCCCCTCACGCTTTTCTTTCACGATTTTCTGTTCTCTTCTTCGTCGATTCTTTTCCTCGTTCCTTTTATCTTGGGCATCTCATACCCACGGAGCAATAGACTAAACAGAAAGCCAATCTCGATGACTGACTTTTATTCATTCTTACAATACGATAATATCTTCAGCCTTTTCTCCGCGATTTCTTGCATATCGGCTGCTATTATCCGCTACTTCACTCGAATCCCTAAGAGTGCTGTGGAGAGATTCAAGGTTCAAGGAAGTCAACGGATGATCCAAAAGTGGGAGAGGCAGGATTCGAACCTACGTAGAAAAACTTCAACAGATTTACAGTCTTGTCGCTTTTGACCACTCGGCCACTCTCCCCTTCCCCGGCCGAGGCCCCCCTCAATGGGTTCTAATTCTAAGAAGGGGGCGGCGCTCTGAATCAATCAAAAAGCTTATTGATTTAATTGAAGGGAACTAAGACTATTAGCTTAGCTAGCGTTCCGGGAGAATCTAGTCATTTAGTCAGTTCATAACAATTTATGTAAAGCAATGGCTAAAGCTTCTACGAGAGCTTCCCCCTCATGTAGTCGTCGGCCTTCCCTAGCCCCCCCTTCGTCGCTTGTGGGTCGCGCCTCACCGCAGGCACTGAATGAATGAAATGAGTGGAGATCTTCCTTCCCCCTTGCTAATTACCAAGAACTTCATTGCCACTAGTGGAGACTAATTCCTTCCGGCTAATGAAGATAGTACTCCAGTCTTCCCAGTGGATCCTTCTTATCCCTAAGAATTGAATGAACCAAGTTCACCTATACGAGAGTGAAAAAGAAAAACCAACAAGAAACTTCCCACGATTATGCTAGTTTAGAAACTAAGGAGAAAGGGTATGGGTCGCTAGGTCAGAGTCAGAAAAGCGATCAAAATTCTCCCCAAGTAGGATTTGAACCTACGACCAGTCAGTTAACAGCCGACCGCTCTACCACTGAGCTACTGAGGAACAACGGACTTAAGGAAGCCGACTCTCGTTCTTTGGACCAACCTATGACAAAAAGGAGTTCGTCACTCTTTTTCACATACACCGACCGGGAGAAAAGGTTACGATAGCAAGCCCCTCCCCGGCCGGAGAGCCTCCAGGACAAGGAGGCGGCGATCAACGATCCACTCTCGAGATTCATATTGATCAATTGGTGGTGAACCTCTCATTCTAATTTAGTGCTCTCCGAACCGTGCGGGAAGGTTTCCCTTCACACGGCTCACCAACTTGATCTTCCGCGGGAACCGTATGTCCGAACAGGCCTGGAAAATAAAGTCAACCTAACCGGTTACCTTTGCCACTCAAGTAGACGGCATCTGCCGTGCTTAGGCCCCTTCTCCCCTTCCAACATGAAAGAGTCCACCGCCTACTTTATGAGCGGAATCTTAGGGGGATACATCCCAATAACTAAAAAAAATAGGATAAGCGGATACCGTTAAAGGACGACTGGAAAAGGGGCTTCACCCAAAAACCTTCTTCAAAGCCCTTGGCAGTTCTTGCAAATGAGTTAGGGACCAAGAACTATAGACTGGCGCCTTCTATTTGCAATAGCCGTCCATACTATATGGGCTTTACGAAATAAGGCGGAACATGAGCCCAGTTGGACCAGGCCGTCCAAGCCCACTTTGGAAATCATGAGAAGGGCGAACGAAGCCCATAGCGCCAATCAGAAGCAAATATCTAACCACAGCAAAGAAAAAGTCCTGGTCCATTGGACTCCCCAACATGATGATTGGGTAAAAATCCATCTTGATGGATCTGTTAGTGGCAACCCTAGTCCAGCTGGAGCCGGTTTTTAATGAATTGAATTAACATAAGGAAATCCAATATCAATAATAGACTCAGCTTCACCTTCTAAAAAAAAGAAATGACTCTTTCAAGCAATAGCTAAGTGGAAATATATCCTTTTTCTAATCCAGTTACATTGCTCCAGCACGGGTTCCCTAGCAGGGGGTAAGCAAGTCTATCTGGGTGTTCCTTCCGGGGAAGAGCTTGAAGAGGGGTCATTTCCTAGTCTTATCTATTTGTTCAGGTTGAGAAAGAACTGGTTCTGAAATGACTACGGTGATAAGAGAAACTGAATACCGGTATGCTCTGGAGCCCGTTACCACTACCCCAAAGGTACACTAGAGAAATGTTGCACTAACGGCACAGAGAGGTTGTTTTCAAGACAAGACTTGGAGTTATGGTTAACTTGCTTGGTGGGCGTTGGACGAGCGCCCTGCGATAGCTTGTCTGTAGGGGGTGACTCCCTACATTCGGGAAATACCTGTGAAGCAAGCATTTTTCCCATACCAGAGGGGTTCAGATAAGACGGCTATGTTATTGAGGGTAACCCGTGAAACGGTGTTAAATTAGGCCTGCATGCCGCTAGTATGGTCACCAACCCTCGGGGGATTCTCAACCGATCTTCCCCCACGCTGTGAAGCGAGGCTGGCTCCATACCCATGATTTAAGGCGGGCGGGGAAGAAAGACTTTCTCTTGAACCAAAACTCAAGATGATCCGATCCGTGCTTCGCCCCAAGCAAGGCACTAGGATAAATTCTCTCTCTAAAACCGATCTGATCCACAGGTCGTTCTGCCAACCCATAGACAGGAGAAGAGATCTCTGTAGTGTGCAGTCCCTAGCCTTATGGGGTGGTGAAGCAAGCAGCCCTCGTGTTGATAGGAATATCTATTAAAAAGACGTTTCATTCAACTGTGCTTGAAAGAGAGAGGATATGATAGTTGGTAAGCCCCAATTCCACTGAAAGATTCAATTCAGTCAGCTTGGCTTTTTCTCTAGTTTGCCTTTTTGTCTACCTTCTTTAGTCAATGTCGCATTTCGAGTGCTTGGTTAGATCTCCTAATGTAATGAACGAGAAGATGCGGTGAATCAATCAGTATTAGCTAAGGAATTAGAATTCTGGGGAAGGTTTAGAATCCTCTAGAGAAGATAAAATGGCTAGTGCTATCGAATTCGAAGCTGTTAGCATGTTAGCGCACTTTCCTGTGTGACTGGGACTTCATGCTTAGCAAGTCAGATGCTTCCTAATTATAGGATAGGACAAGTTTTCTACTTAAGCCAATGCTAGTAAGACTTTCATTAGAATCCGATTTTCGGCATCAAAGAGCACGTGGGACAGGTGAAGGAAGGAAAAAAGCTAGAGTCGAAACTAGGGCTTGTGCAATTGAATCAGAAAAGGCTGCACATGTAAGAATGGAAGGAGACAGCCAAAGCAGGGATTGATTGCCCAATTCCAAAACCACTAGGCAGGGACCTTTCCCTAAGCCATTTTCAGTATACAGACAGGGAAAAGGACTAAAAGCATTCTTCACAAGATGAGAGCAAGTATTATAGGTTATTGCATCAACAGGAAATCTAGTAAGAATGGTACTAAGAACAGCACTTACGTCGTTCTATCAAAGAGCGGATACGCATTCAGTTAGCTTTCTTACAGCTGATAGGCTCACAGCGGATACGACAAGACCGATTATTCACTCAGCAACAAGAGCGCATTCAATAGAAGCATTCGATGCTTCTTCCCTATTCTATTTGTAAACAACCGAGTCGAGGGCTGACAGTCTTCTTTTATTAAGAAAACAAGCCTTAGCCTTTTCAAAAGCAGAGGATTCTTGTCCATCTAAAGCAGCAAAGCATAAAGGTAAGTCATCGATTTCTTAACCGTATATTATGGGTATATAATATCTAAGTCAAAGTCAATTGTAGCATAAATAGCATTTAGCTATCTAGAACCAACGGTTCACTTCGCTATATTCACCTTTCTTACTGTTGGTGGTATAGTTGATCACGGTTGATTATAATACCCGGGAATCTCTCTCTCCGCGAAGAGTTTTTCTATCTTTCATCTGGACTGACTAAGTGCTTGAATTCTAATCAGTTTCTGCTTCCTTTTTTCCTCTACGGCTGAGGGGGAAAGTGGGAACTCCCTGAGACTCCTCTCCCTCTCTATTATTCACTTTCTTTTTGAATTTAAGTCAGGGTTCTGAGACCAGATTTTTTTTAGAGCCCGCTGGCTTTGCTTTCCTTAT
>NC_134555.1:34411051-34417006 GCF_025594145.1 Primulina tabacum
GGTTTCATTTCCGAACAGAACAACAACTCCCTTTCAAGGGGCAAAATCAAGGCTAGAGTGCTTTCTCGAGGGGTTAGATCCAGGTATGATCTTGCCAAAAGGGGAGTTTACGCTTCACGCCCTGGAATGGAATAACTTCAGAAAGCCGAGTGCCGAACCGGAGATAAAGACGTAAACTTCTTAGAGCTACTTGAAGCTATACTCAAAGAAGGCCTACGCTTGACTTGTTCCTCCATTTGAGAGTTCCGTTCCAGCTAGCGAGAGCACTACTCTACATGATAAGCAGCGAGTTTTTAGGTTCAGTAACGAACGATTGGGGATTTCGAAGATCCGATCTTTTCACATGCAATCCTCGATGAGATGATTCAATTAGGCCTGTTTTTGATCCTGAATGAATGGACGAAGGGTATCACATTAGGGACCCCTCTCAACTAGGTATTCGGCCTAACTTGCTGCTATACGCCAGTGCTCGCGTTCCATTAGATCCCACGGGTAATCAGATGGCAGTTCGATTCCTTCTACTTCCACTGAAGGGACTCATAAAGACTCAACTAAGCTAAAGTTACAAAAGTCTTGGAAAGAAAGAGATATGCATCCGCTCGGGCAACCAGGGGGTCGTTCACACGACAGGTCCACAGCTACAAGGTAAGCGACAAGATGTTCCCGAGTGTTCAAGCGTTTGGAAGCAATCGAACTAGACTTCACCAGACCCCTAGGAGGACAGCGGATAAGCAGAGATTCCGAGAATCCAATCTACTCTGAATTGATCCAACATCAGTAATTTCGAACATCACAACTATAAATAGGAATGATTTCCGGTATACAGTCAGTGTATAGTAAATTATTGTATGCATAGGATATTAATAGTTGAATGAATCCCGGTCACCGATGGCTAAGATCCAATCCTCACTCTAACTTTAGGAAGCTCACTTCTACCTTTTCTTGTGCGTTCAGGGAGAAAGAAAAACTTGAAATAGTTATGTATAGAATACTCTCGATTGATTGGTTGTAATGTTCACGAGGTTTATATAAAAAAATGTTCAGTTCGATTCCTTTTCTACTGACTGAATCGCTTGAATTAGCTGAAGGAAAGGAGGCTTCTGGCTCGGCCGGTCTCACTGGAGCACTCGCTCTAATGAATGTAACGTGCCCCTACCTTCCCTGAAAAAGAAACTGCGATTGTAAGAGACCTCTTCCCTATTGTTCGAGTGATTGTTGCCTTGGCAGATAATCCTGACAAGCCTCGCATTGAAGCAAGTTCTATAACTGGATCGCAGACATAAACACTGGAAGGCGATGGAACTGAACTAGCTTAGGCTCTTTCCCTTGCGGCAGGCTCGAGATACCTCTTCATAAGTTATTTTATCTAAAAAAAAAGTAAGAAGAGGTATAAAATAACTCTACTCTATAGAGAGGGAGAGGCAACCATGGAATAATCCAAAGTCAATCGAAAAACAAAGAAGGGCAAAATCTTAATACCTCACAACTGGATCAATGGCTGGCCTTAGGACTGCAGCAAAAGGAACTCACCCTTTCTTGGCTGAATCGTCTTCTCGACTAGAGATAGTATATTCTATTTCATTTCATTAGGGTTCTTTATACTTTAATATTAGTTATTAGTTTGAATTGAAATTTGTTTTAACAAAATCTTAATTAAAGGAAAGAAGTCTATTTTGTACTCTAATCCCTTATTTTATCCTTAAAAAAAAATATTAATCAAGAACGCTTAGAAGGGATATAATAAAATGGCTCTTTCCACAAAGCAAAGGAATGAGCTATTTTATTATTTGACTGATGAGGCTACCAAATAATTAATATTTATTAATATACCAAATATCTATATATATAGATATATAGTAATATAGTATTCTAAACTAAATAGAAATAATAGAATTATTAAACTAAATAAAATAAATCGCACCCTCTTTTATTCGAAACGCCCCGTGATCTTCAACCAATTATGTGCTTCAATATAATTACCAGGAGTAAGCGCTATAGCCTGTTTCCAATACTCAGCGGCTTGATCAAACCAAGCCTCCGCAATTTCAGAGTCTCCCTGGCGAATGGCCTGTTCTCCTCGGTCGGAATAGGTGGATTAATTCCTTCCCTTAGAACCGTACTTGAGAGTTTCCTACCTCATACGGCTCATCAATTCTTTTGGTGTCCCGTTACCATATCTAACGGATGAGATTTCGCATCGATTTATCCCATTTTTGGTGTTAACCAAAGAGGTTCATTACATGAGTTTTAAACGATTCTATTTGGATTACTAATCCGTTTTATTTCGTTTTATCTTTTTTCCCACCTTCAGAAGAAGAAATTCTCCCTATCGTTAGAATTTTCTGAAAGGTAACTATCTCGGTTTCATTTTCATATAGAAATTGATTATAGAATCTTTGAAAAAGACTTTCCTTCTTAGGACCAATCGCCCGAACAATCCTTATGCTAACTGCTAATGGAGTGAACCAATCCACTCGGCATTGGAAGCTTCCGTTAAGGACCAAACTGGACCGGACCTATGGGACTTTTTTATCATCAATAAAGAAGAGAACCACGGGTGCATAGGCTTGGAGAAAGGCTATTGGAAGGAGACACACATGCCACCACCAACGGACCAATCAATGGACTTCTCCTGCATTCGATTCACCGGGGTGTAGCGTTCGGTTCCAGGTTCACTGGTGGGCGTGCTGACTGTGGATGCAGCTAAATCAAGTATAGAATTCCAGGGTTCCGATGTCGATGTCCGATGCCGATAATGTCCATTAGGTGTGCACGAGATTCTGAACTTTTACAAATTCTAGATCAGAAGAAGGACCTATGCTATGCTGCATTCAAGGAGAGCCGAAATGTTAGCACGCAGAGTTCACTATCTCCGTCGTGGACATGGTAGAATTCCAAATCTCGTTGGAACAATGTAGGTGCACAGCCCCAATATTTCGTTTTTGTACTGCCCGCGATCGGAAGGAGAATGCTCGGAATGTTAGAATCTTTTCGCGAGATGCTGGCGAATCAACGAGAGCGCAAAATTTGACCGCGGTTGAGGGGCAGCTGACCGAAAGGAAAGCAGGTAGGCCGAGGGCAATGGAAACCGTGTAAAACAAAGCTGTGACCTATGCAAAAAAAGGGAGGGAGAGAGAGAGATCTCTCGTTAGGTCTGGGGTCTTGTCGGTCCGGAGGGAGGGCCCATGTTAAACAAATGGGGCTCACAGAATACTTCAGGGCTGCAGTGAAGAGCCACAAAAGCACCTGCCAGGAACTGTTTAAAAAGGACCGAGAACTACATCTGGTTTGATACTAACTTCCTTGAAAAGAGGGAGACGAGTTATGTAGGCTGTGACCGTTCAATAAATGTAGCGGTTGCTCAACCCAAGCCGGTCAAAGAATCGATCAATCACCCCGCCATCTCGTTTAAAAAAAAGTATGACCGCCGGGATTTTTGTGGTGTGCTCTTGTGAGTGGGAGTGTGTGTTGTGCCAGAAGGCAAGTAGGTGATTCCTATTTTTGCGTATAGAAAGAAATAGTCGGAACTTTGGAGAGCTATCGACCGGGGTGGAATGAATGTCAGGGACCACTTAGTCTCATCGAAGCTATGAAAGCCCAGGCCGCGTTGTGTGACGGACATTTCAATGGTAGAGCTCTCTTCCCGATTCTCAGTGACACGAATTCTTGCTAATCCAGAGAACTGCTTAACGTAATCCGTCGGGTTCAGGCTCATTGTTGAAGTCTGGAGCGAAAACAACTGACCGATGATGGAAAGCTTTCTCTTGCACGTGTACGGACAATCAAAGAATTGCATTGCATATGTAACGGTTTCATCCGCGACGACTGATCTAAGAGTATATAATAGAGGGTGACGTAGGTGGAATAATAAAGATAGTAAATAATGTTCCCTACCTAACCGTATACTAATAACTATAGGGTGGAGGACGGCATATAGAAGACTAACACTAGCCGAACAACCAGTAGAGCGGGGATAACGTACGAAACCAATAGTGAGAGCTAGCTGAACTATTTTCAAAGGCCCTCTGGGGTTGGGATAAGTTGAATCAGTTCTATTTTCATTTCACTACTTCGAATTCGGGGATCTAAATCTTACTCTTTCTCCTTCCGGCTTAGGTGACGAAATGGTCCTTTCGCTTAGTAGTAGCCCGCTACCTTTAAGCCTCCTTCGGATCCTTACTATCTTCTCTCTTTCTGTTAGAAATGCCAATATCAACTCGTCTCTCTCGCCTGCGAATCCGTGGCTAGTCATTCCCACCTTCATAGCATAGGCACGAAGTCCAGTCCGGATCTAATCTAACGGCTATGTGCGGATCGCCTTGCGCTTGGTATTCGTATTCATTGTAAACCCTTGAGCTACCACCGGATTCCTCTTTGATAACATGGATCCGTTTAACGCTATTCAGAGCGAGACTTAATCTTTTTTAGGAAAGGGTGCAAGTTGTTTGATAGTTTCGGTGGAGAGGAGAACATTCACAACTCAGTCTTTATATCTTTTATTCTTTCAACTGAACTATCTATTTCTGAGACAATCAACTATCTATCAAAAGCACGACTTTCGAGTCAGGACTTGCAAGTTAGAGGTTTTAGGAAAAGCGGGAGTCCCCGTCGTGAGGTTAGCTCTACCGAAATTTGAATGCCGCAGCTTAGCTGCAAAAGTAAAAAAAGTATCCGTGAACAAGTCAAGCTAAGCAAGGGTAGATACGGAGGGACAGAGAGAATCAAAAAAGATCCAGTTAATCAAAAGCGTTACTTTCAACGGGTCCCTCCCAAACAGGACTGGAACCGCTCCACATATATCTCTTTTGGAACGAGCCTTAACTGACGCTGCTGCTACTACTGGTCTTGACACCAAAAATGCTGTCGATAGAGTTAAAGCAAGCATGCCGAGCCGGGAAAAGCATAACGAGCCGTAGAAAGAGCGCAAATCGAACCACAATTTTGAGTGCTGGATTCCACCAGAGTTCGCACGACTATTCCATGTTTCTTTGCCGGAGTGCAGCTGGTTGTCCTACTTTTATATGTTGATGACATGATCATCACAGGAGATGACACTAAAGGCATCACTCAGCTCAAACACTTTCTTCAGTCTTCTTTTCGTATGAAGGATCTCGGTGCCCTAACTTATTTCTTGGGCCTTGAAGTTTCCTCTTCTGCACATTGTATTAATCTTTACCAAAAGAAGTACATAGAAGACCTCATTTGCTTAGCAAAAATACCCCCAAAATACTTTTTTTTTTCTTTCTCCCATAAAGCCTCCTTTCCTGAATCTTAGCTTTTCTCTTTCTTATTTATTAATACTCGTATCGTAGAATACATAGGGGTATAGTCCGGGTAAACCAAATCAGATTTTTAAGTATACCTTTTATTGGAAATATACAAAGTAGCAATCCTGACTGCGGGAGCAGACCTTACATAGCAGTTGTGGGTCCATGTAAATGATCGAGACCTCGCAAACAACAACGCTTCTTCCCCATATAGGAGAATATGGATACTATAGTGCGCATGAGACCTCTATTAGTAAGCTAGGCCGAAGACTAGGAAAAAAGAACTAGCTCCAATCTATTTTGAGATAAGCCACTTTTTTGCCTTTAGCTTGAATGTGATCTTTGCCTTTAAGCTTTGAGCTTGGCAGTATAATCTATAGAACCAGATAGGCCAGGCCAATTAGATTCGACGGAAGTAGAAAGAAGTACTTTGAAGGCTTTTGGTACTTCGGTAGGGCCCTTAAACAAAAAAAAAAGTAGAACCCTTCCCCTATTTATTTTATGCATTTCATTCTTTATTTGGCCCACTCCACCCAACAGCAAACTTCACCTTCAATAAGCGTAGATTTATTTCAAAAATCAAATCACACCATCTCTGTAATAGGTAAATGCCTCCTTTTCTCCTGAAGTTGTTGGAATTATTTGCAATAAGATATCACATCACAAAACAATAGTGAAAAAGGCACAC
>NC_134555.1:34417214-34507214 GCF_025594145.1 Primulina tabacum
TGCAAGAAGTCCGAATCATTCTCTTGAAGCTCATCCTCTTCGTTATAAATGATCCGCTTGCCCCGAAATGACCTGGACCAATGATTCCACTATTATTAGTGAGGAATAATTCCTTTGTATTTATAGAGATAGGAGACATAATTTATATGGATATAGTAAGTCTCGCTTGGGCTGCTTTAATTGTAATCTTTACATTCACTCTTAGTTAGCCGAGTAAGAGGTGTGAAGAGACTAGCCCTTTTCTGTTGGAATAGTTGAAAGTTTCTTTTTCAAAAGGTGAAAAACTCACCCTTAGCGAGCCTTCCTACATATTATCTTTCATTATTTACCTTTAATGGCTGATTTGCCTGCCTGACCTTATTTCTTTCTCAGAGGAAGGAGCCATCACTTCAAGTGAAGGCAGAAGAGAAGACTGGAAAGGCTAAGAGCAGTAGAAAGTCGAAACTAAGAAGCAGAACCCATTGCTACTACGAACTCGACCCCTTTCTCGACTCGAATGCCCGATTTCCAATATCGAGGAGTGGAGGGAAGCA
The DNA here is from genome assembly GCF_025594145.1 of Primulina tabacum. Lineage (NCBI taxonomy): Eukaryota > Viridiplantae > Streptophyta > Magnoliopsida > Lamiales > Gesneriaceae > Primulina > Primulina tabacum. Next base: position 34,417,748 of record NC_134555.1, read on the forward strand.
AGGAATTGATCCAAAGGGCTATGCCGCTATATATGCTACACCGAAGTCTGCTCCTAGGGCATGAGTAAGAACATGTACTATTTAAACCCATAATTTTTCTTCTATGATCGATCGGTATAAACATCAACAACTACGAATTGGATTAGTTTCTCCTCAACAAATAAGCGCTTGGTCCACTAAAATCCTGCCTAATGGTCCATAAGGGGGGGCTTCAAGCGATGCTCCACTACTCGGTGGTCGCGCAGGGAGGAGATCAGCACTCGATTTCAATGGTCCTAAGTCAAGATTCAGCGACGGAGAAGTTCTTATAATCCAATGGAACAAAACTTCTTTTCTCACGGGTCAGACGTGGGCTATCCGATATGAGGGAATGTAAAGGGCTCCACTGACACGTAAGAAGTATACGGCCAGATTTGATGTTGGTCAACCTCTTGGGTATTACCTCTCCTGGAGCCTCTTCTCACTCACACATCATATAATTGTGTGGTGGGCGGCATTGCGGTGCAGTTAGATTAACTCAAAAAGGAAAAGGGATTAGGCGCTTACTGATAGGAGTAGGATGCTTGAGACGCTTATTGCAGATCCTGGTCCGACCACATGAACTGACTCTTGGACACCCAACCTCAACTCCTTTGTTGACTTCATCCCTTAGGTTCTATGGAAAGACAATTGATCCTAGCCAAATCACGCTCGTGGAAGTGTAGGATCCCATAGCGGTAGATTCTACCACGGAAGTCCCAAAAAGGCGGACAGATAATCATTACTTTTATTTCCATTATATTATATTATTTGTGTTTATTTTTTTATTCTAAATATTTTAAACATAAACGTATCTACTAAACAAAATTTTTCAATCAGATTCATTCATTTTTTGCAATGAATGTCCTAATTGCTAAATCTAATTTTCCAAGTGGTTCAAAATTTAATTAGATTTTTATTACCCTTGAATTAAATTAAAAAACATTAGACTTAATTGTTGGGAAAATCTCAAAGAGACTCGAGCCCTCCAAAAACAGTTGTATGCTGCTTATAAGCAGCGAGCACACGGTATTCTTTAGTAAAAGGCGAAAGAATAGTTCGCTTTGTGCTCACTGCGCAGCTCCATGATTTGGATTAAGTTTGAGTCTGCTATTTATAAGGTAGGTTCTCCTTTTGTCACGCAGTTTTCTCCATGTGGGAAAAGGGTAATGGAATAAGGCTATAGGCCAGTTGGTCTCCCACATATTTTACTACACTCGAATTATGGCTTCCGGCGCCTCGTAATTCACAATTTCATATTTTTCATTGAATGGATTTCTATAAATATGAAATCTCTTGCCGATGCTGCATTTTTTCTTCTTCCAGTGGAATCACGATAAAAGCTGGATTTTTTTTTTTTGGTCACATTTATGGAATCCACCAACGATTCTTTTTCAGTGATAAACGGGTAGCAAGAGGGTAAAATTTGTGCAACGATTCTTTGATGATAAAAAAGAGATTTGAATTGTTAGTTTTGACAAAAGTGTTAATTTAACATCGAACGACAGATTTCCAAGATTTGGTTGAAATAGAAAATGTGAACTCCATTGGTTAAGACGTTAATTTAACACGCGTTTCTCAAATCATTATGAACGGCGAATTTTTTTTGTTTTGGTTATCCATATCCCGAGGAGACAAACTTAGAACTCTTATTTTGGATTAATGAGGTGATTTGGAAGAGATCCAATAGATCGAACTTTTGATTCACTCGTTGAATCCGACATTTTAAGGATCAACCCAGCCTCTCTTTTTCATGTTCCTTTCTGGAAGTATATAGAAAGCTGTAATCAAAATATATGATGGATTAGTGGTTTTTCCCCCTCAAAACAAAGGTTCAATGGAAGTTGTTCTAACTTCTAACAAATGGAGTTGAATTTTGACAAGTTTTTTGTGACGATAATATCAAATACGAATATCTGTACAAAGAAACAGGACACCCGACGTACATAGATTGAAAATAATCACGAAATACGTCTACAAATCTAATGTTACCAATACTTGTATAAATCTTGAACTTAGGACACTATCTTATAAAAATCGGTTGCCAAAACTTATACAATCTTAAACCTTGCACACAGCACCAGATAGGTTTGTTATCAACTTGAGACACGGGGACTTGTTCAAATCTTAAACTTCGACCAAATAGGATTGTTATCAACTCGGACCATAATGGATTTTACACAACAAATCGATATATTAATTTCCCACAATATTTAATTATCTATTGAAGTTAGACAAAAAATAATGCCCAGTTTCGATATATTTATCATCATATTTTTGATACAAACATGGTGAAGTTGGGTGAAATTGGCCCTGATTCCACCTGTCTATAATGAACCAAAACTCAAGATCATATTCGGTTAATCCGATAAACACCAGTATCAGAAGCGCAATACTTTTACTAACATTGGCAGGGCCGCACGAACTCGGGGCCCTCTCTACCACAAATTATAACTTAGGCTCGACCACTTGGGCCGACATTAGACAGACACCCACCTCCCAGTGCAATCTGTTGGAATACCGTTTTCTCACACATAAGATGCACCGGAAGTTTAAAATTTTAATTTTCACATTCAAAACATTCATTGGACATCGTATGATTTAAAAGATTAATAAGATGTTTATATTTGTTTATCTTTATGTATCCAATGTTAGCTCTAACTATTCATGTTTTTAAATGGATATAACACTTCTTGTAATTTCCTACGAACATATCTCTCCCTTGATCGTCTAATCAAATTCATGATCGAAGGTCGGATTCTTTTTTAGATTGCACTAGATATCTTAAAAAATTTTGCGTCAAGAATGGATCACCGAAATTTCAAAGATCTTGCGGCGATGTGGTCGTGGAAGTGGCTGTGAATTTTTCCTGTGAAAAACTATGGTGGCCGAAATTCTTTGTGAGAGGAGAGGGATAAAAATTTTGCTGGACAAAATTTTGTATGTCAAAATTTGTGTGTAAAAACGTGGTATTTCATGTGTCTCTCGACGAAATATTTATAAACTTTGATTCCTGATCACATCAGAAATCCTGCTCACATTAGGATTCATAATCATAATCCCATTACGATTTTTATTTTTATTAATTTATAAAATTTCCATATTCTAGACCTTTTTAGAATATTCTACGATAATTATATACATATAGTAGTAATCACTACAAATATTATTATTTAATTAATAGATTCTAAATTTACTAAATAAATAATTGTGAACTAACTCATTATAACTTTGATCGACGATCAGAAAACGCAAATGTACCAAAGGTACAAATCTTGTTCATATACTGGAACTAAAAATTTCGAATATCAAAATTTTCACTGTTCCTTTTTTTCGCAGCCGACAGTTTTGTGAATTCCTTCACCAAAATTGAATTTTTCTGAATTACCGATTAGTTGTATTTCAATAATTTTAAACACTCCAAACTACAATAATCATATCTAGATATATAATGTTTTTTACACAAGCAGGTGACAAAAAAACAAAAGCACGTTATAAAAAAGTGCCAACGCGGGTGCGAGTAAAGAAATGACAATATTTCGAGGGTAGCTCCAATATGAAATACATAAAAAGCAACAAATATGATACTGATGAGCTATACTAACATTATTATTTCATTAAATAAAATAATCATTATATGAATTATTTTTTCACTCCTAAACCAAAAAAAAAAAATTTATTTAAGTAATCTTTATTTATGCTATCAACTTATAATGTAATCAGAACTCATATATAAAATTAATCCATAAGAAAATTAAATGCCCCGTTGTAATTATTTTATATAAAAATTTACTTTGTATAATTTCAATATTTTTAAACATACTAAACTTCAATATACATTATTCCTATAATTTGATTTTTTTTTAGTTCGGTACATTTTTTATTATTAGAAGTTTCAATTTAATTGAATTTTTGTATGAATATATAAAGAAATTAAATCAAGCTTTGGAAAATAAATAATTTATTCTTGTCTTCATTGGTTTGATTTTGTTTGAAAATGTATTCAGTTATTTTAATTTATTGATGATTGACGATATTTAGACAATTATTATTATTGTTGTTGTTGATGTTCATGTTGTTGTTGCTTACGTTTCGGTTAGCCTGTTTTTGCTCAATATTTGACAGTCTAACTGTTCTTACCATAAGCTATTTCATTATGTTCGACCTTTATCAGTGAACTTTTTTCTGCACAGTAAATAATTGTTGGTTTATTGATACCTTATCGATGAAAATTACATTTCAATTTTATTAACCAAATCGAAATATTTTCAAAATTTATTAAGATTATTTATTCACTTATTCTAAATCAATCTCTGGTCATGACACATGCCATGCTTGAGGTCAATCTTTAAAATTAACAGCTTTATCTATTAGGTGGTCCAATGATATAATTATATTATTATAAGGAACAAGTTAGAATTATGAAAATATTCAAGACATGAAATTTCACACTTCATTGTTGGGGCCAAACGAAAGAAGAGAGAGACACTGCAAAAATAAGCCTGAAATTTTTGAACTAAATTGTTGGGGCCAACCAAAAGAGAAGACCCTCCAAAAATAATTGTATGCTGCTTAAATGCAACGAACACACGGTATTCTTTAGTAAAAGGCGAAAGAATAATTCGCTTTGTGTCCACTGCGCAGCTGCGTGGTATGACAATCGGATCAAATTCGATTTTTATATGACAGGCTCTCCACGTTAAATGTAATTTAACCGATATGGGAACATGTAATAGTGAAAATAATGCTGGTGCCCTGGGGCTCCGTGAAGTGCTAAGCTTCGGATTTTTTTTTAATAAAAAAAAAGTAAACAATAATTTATTTGAATAAGTGAATTTTTAAATATTTTTGTACTTATTAAATATCAAATTTATTTTTAAATAATATAATCGATTTTTAGTTTTAAAAAATAAGTATCTCTCATTTTCTAAAATTGATGTGCACATAAATTTATTCATGAAAATAAAGATTGACGATGAGGACCGAGCACTGTTATTGCTTTGATCACTTTATTCATGAAAATCTTAGAGACAATATGAATTATGGAAATGAATATTTAACACTAAAAGAAGTTCATGCTGCTCTGACGGCAAATGAACTAAATAAGATGTCTGAGATGACCAGTGATGAACAAAGATAAGAGTTTTTTTGTGAGGGGTCGATCAGACAGAAGAGAATCCAAGAACATGGGCGGATCTCGATCAAGGTCAAAGTTCTAAGATAAAAATTAAGGAAATGTTTCTTGTGTCACAAAGGACATTTCAAAAGGGATTGCCCGGAATGAAATAAGAAATATAAGGAGAAAGAAATGAGCTGTGGAGATGCTGCAGTGGTAGAAGATGGATATGAAAGTGTGGATGCATTGCTAGTAATTAACCACAGAAAAATCTCAGAAAGAATCACATGAGTCCATATAGGGACTGGTTCTGTGATTTCACCAAGCTCGATGGTGGGAAAGTTCTTATGGGTAATAATGTGGCCTGCCAAGTTGAAGGTATTGGTTCTATCAAGATTAAATTGTATAATGGAACAACTAAAATATTATCAGAAGTTGGGTTTGTTCCAGGATTAATGAAAATGAATTTAATTTCCCTTGGAATGTTGGATCAACTTGGTTATAAATTCAAGGCAAGGGATGGAGTTCTCAATATCACTAAAGGTTTGATGGTGGTAATGAAAGGACTTGGGCACAATGGTTTATATGTACTAGAAGGGAAGCCCTGTAATCATCAAGTGCTTTCCATGTTCAAACTAATACCGATAAAACAAGATTATGGAATGTCCGGTTAGGTCATATTAGTGAAAGAGGGTTACTAGAGTTGAATAAACAAGGAACCTTCGGGAAAGACCAAATATACTAAGCTGGATTTATGTGAACATTGTGTTCTCGAGAAACAAACTAGATTAAAGTTCCAGAAGGCTGTTGATGATGACTGGGTGAATTAGGTTTGAGAGTGGTGGACAATTACACCGGGTCGGACTGCTTCCTGCCAAGATATACTAGATTTTGGATGGGGTCTGATATATCTGCACACTCAAGATAACATAGATCGTTAGTAGGGCGCCGGAAGGATTTCCGGAGTAGCCATTTCGATGCTCAAGTCAAACAAGTAATTTATAATAAGAGAATTAATGCTTTTTTCACAAAAATATATATATATATATATATCTCAATGCATTAATATCAAGTAAACTTGGGAAATAAAGCCTCCTGCCAAGAATGGATATGCAGACCTAATAGCGTATGCATTGGGTGTTTCAGAAACTCTAAGTGATCAAAATGAGCCAAGTAATTACACCGAGGCAGTGAGTTGCAAGCATGGGCAGCATTTGAAGGATTCCAATGCTTGAAGAAATTAATTCGCTACATTAAACGACACGTTGGATCTGGTGGGGTTACCAAAGAGCAAAAGAATAGTAGGAAGCAAAGGGATTTCCAAAAGAAAATAGGACATTACTGGGGTTGAAAAAGCAATGTTTAAAAGCAAGATAGGTGGCTAGAGTGATACCCAGGGATGAACCCATCAAGATCCGGCCCAAATTCCCGGCCCATCATTAAGGCCCACAGGTGAATGGCCCATGACAAGCCCAGGTATTCTTCTATAAATACCAGGTTGGAGCGTATGATTATTGGATTCACTATATTGTTTTCAGCAGCGCCCTTAGCTGCTCCCCCCATATATCCTCAGTCTCTGACTTGAGCGTCGGAGGGGCTACGCCAGGATACTCTCATGGCCCCCTCCTAACGGTCTTATTTGTGATTTCAGGCCCAGGGTAATTTTGAAGCCCGTGTCTGGATTAGTGACGCTTGCGTGGATCGGACGCTAAATCTCCCGTGAGTATCACTTGGCGCCGTCTGTGGGAATCTTTGAGTTAAGACGTAGAGATGGTAGGGAGGAGAGGGAGTGGAAGAGCCACCTCAGCATCATCGCGTCCTCGGAGGGGACCCGAACCATCTCGCGCTGAGGCGGGACAGGAACAACCGCATCTTGAGACGAGACAAGAACAACCTCGTCAAGAGGCCAGAACTGAGCAGCCCATCCACGAGACGAGGGTCGAGCAAACCCGTCCCAGTGAGAATGTGGGAAACTTGACCCTGGAACAGCTGGGCCAATTTATCACCCGAACAGTGGATGAGGCCATGAAGAGGAATCAAGAGTCTATGTTTGCAGAAGAGCAGGCCGCTCGCCAGGAGCGAGAGGAGAATGTGAAGGGCAGTCAGAGTAGGGTGGAGGAGACGCGACCCCTCCCAAGTGAGGAGAATCCGGAGATGGAGGAGATGTGGAGGGAGATACAGATGTTGAGGCAGCAGTTGGGAAGCAGAGCACTGGCACCCAAGAGAGGAAGTCCCTTTTCACTAGCCATTTTAGAAGAAGAACTTCCTCCAAATTTTCGACAGTCGAATGTGGGAGAGTACGATGGACATACTGACCCCGAGGAACACTTGGGGAGATTTGAGAATGCGGTCATGTTACATCAATATTCAGATGGAGTCAGGTGCCGGGTGTTCCTGGGCACGTTGGTGAGGTCAGCCCAGCAATGGTTTAATACCCTGCAGCCCAACTCCATACAGTCTTTTGACGATTTTGCTACAGCTTTCTTGCACAGATTTGCCAGCAGCAAGAGGCACCAGAAAAATTATTTGACCCTGTTCGTGATGAAACAGCAAGAGAATAAAACTTTGTGAGAATTTGTCCAGCGTTTCAACAGTACAGCGCTGGAAATACCAGCGGCTACCCCTGACATCATGATAAGTGCCTTCACACAAGGACTGAGGGGAGGGGAGTTTTTCAAGTCGTTGGTCAAGAAGCCTCCGTTGAGCTATGATGATCTGTTGGCTCGAGCTGAGAAATATGTAAACTTGGAAGATGCCCAATGGTACAGAAGGATGGAGAGCCGGCCCGGAGGAAGTAGAGTTGAGGGAGCGGAGAAAGGAGGAAGGAAGAGGGGTGCGGGGGAAAGAGAGGAAGACAGAACTAGTAGTAGAAGACAATTCTCATCCCATGTTCCCCTAGATAGGAGTTGGGACGAGGTGATGGAGGTGAGGGAGCCCGCGGGGAGGTGGGAGAAGTCGCGAAGGGTTGGGTACAGTGCTAGATTATCTTCACGGGATAGACGAGAAGGATCCTCATTAAGGAGTCGACAAAGGTCTCGCTCGCCCCCTAGGCGTGGTCAAGGCCCTCCATGGATAAATCAGAGGATGGGTGAGCAGAGAGGGGAAGGTGGATGTCAAGATGTCCCTCAGGAGCTCGTGGAACCGAGGAGGGGAATGAATGAGGATAACCACCCTACGAGAGGAATGATTCATATGATCTCGAGGGGTGCTACTGATGGAGACTCTGGGCGAGCTCGGAAAGCACATGGGAGAAAATTGGAGAACTTTGAGATATATAGTGGTGCAGACTTACCACAAGACCCCGTCATCAGCTTTGGGCCGGAAGACCTCCGGGGCGTTGTGACTCCACATAACGATGCCTTGGTGGTGACGGCCACCATTGCCAATTATGATGTGGCAAGGATATTTATTGATAATGGAAGCTCCGTGAACGTCTTGTTCAAGAGCACGTTGGATCAAATGAAGATGAGAGGATTTGAGTTTGAGCCGGTATCCACCCCGCTGTATGGGTTTGCAGAACACGTCATCTTGCCTTTGGGTCAGATTGTTCTTCCCCTATCCTTGGGGACTGATCCTCGGCGGGTAACAAAGGTGATAGCCTTCACTGTAGTAGATACCCAGTCAGCGTATAGTGGAATTCTAGGACGACCAGCCCTGAAGGATTTTAGAGCAGTAGCTTCCAGTTATCATCAGAAGCTTAAGTTTCCTGTGGGAAGAGGAGTTGGAGTCCTGTGCGGGGACCAAAAAGTCGCACGTCGTTGTTATGAAAGAATCGTGAAGGAAGAAGAAAAGAGAAGTCACGAGCATTCGCATGGAAGTTTGAGCTCAGTCTTGCAGTTGTAGAGTCATTCGGAGAAGCTTCAAAATGGGTAACTTTGTCCTGTGGAGGTACAAGAGGAGCTGAGAGGAAAGTTGGAGAATGCGCTGGGTAAGGCTCTAAAGAGGCATGGGAACGCTTACCACCTTAGAGAACATCTTTACTTCATTTTTGATGTATTTCGTTCCTAAATTTGTCTTACGTTATCAGTTGATATTTAATAAAGCCAAGTTCTTATATTAAGTTCGTGGTTGTTCTTGTATTATGAGGATTATATGAATTTTATTTTACCTGCTTAGGCTGCGCCTCTAGTAGAGGAGAAGAGTGGGGGGGAGAAAAGTTAAATTTTTCCTGCTAAGGCATCGCCTAGCAGAGGAGTAAAGGCTGAGGTGGAGAATATTTATTTTCCTGCTAAGGCATCGCCTAGCAGAGGAGCAGAGTCGGCGATGAGAGGAGCAGAGTGGAAGAGAAGAATTTTTATTTTCCTGCTAAGGTATCTCCTAGCAGAGGAGTTAGAGGGTGGGGGCGTTGAATTTTATTTTCCTGCTAAGGCCCGGCTTAGCAGAGGAGTTATGAGATGATGAGGTGAGAGTTTGATTTTTCCTGCTAAGGCCCGGCTTAGCAGAGGAGTTAGAGGGTGGAGGTGTTGATTTTATTTTCCTGCTAAGGCATCGCCTAGCAGAGGAGTTAGAGGATGGAGGTGTTGATTTTATTTTCCTGCTAAGGCCCGGCTTAGCTGGCTTAGCAGAGGAGTTAGAGGATGGAGGTGTTGATTTTATTTTCCTGCTAAGGTATCACCTAGCAGAGGAGTTAGATGGAGGAGTTGAATTTTATTTTTCTGCTAGGGCCCGGCCTAGCAGAGGAGTTAGAGGGTGGAGGTGTTGAATTTAAATTTTCCTGCTAAGGTATCACCTAGCAGAGGAGTTAGATGGAGGAGTTGAATTTTATTTTCCTGCTAAGACCCGGCTTAGCAGAGGAGCTAGAGGGTGGGGGTAGTGAATTTTTATTTTCCTGCTAAGGCATCACCTAGCAGAGGAGCAGAGTTTGGGAGGAGAAAAATGTTATTTTCCTGCTAAGGCATCGCCTAGCAGAGGACAAGAGTGGATGAGGAGAATTAAATTTATTTTTCCTGCTAAGGTGTCACCTAGCAGAGGAGTTAGAGGGTGGAGATGTTGAGTTTTTATTTTCCTGCTAAGGCATCGCCTAGCAGAGGAGCAAAGTTTGGGAAGAAAAAAATTTATTTGGTTAGTCGATAACAAAAGATGTTTACGGGGAGCAGAGTTTACGGGTATCGACCTGCCCCCATAATTTTTTCAGAAATCACACAATCATTCGCAAGGGAATATATCAAATTTCTCAACGTATTGGACGAGGCGAAGGCGTGGGCGAAGGCGTGGAGGCGAGCCTGTGGCGCGAGGGCAAGCGAGTGGCGGGCAGGCAGGCTCTCGGCGAGCTGGCGTGGCGTGGCGGGGGAGAGCAGGCGCTCGGGCGAGCCGGAGTGGCGGGCGAGCTGCCGGGCGCGGGCGAGCTGGCGTGCGGCGCTCGGGCGCGGGGCGAGCAGACGCTCGGCGGGCGAGGGCGAGAGCGGCAGGCGAGGGGCTAGGGGCGAGCTGGAGTGGCGGGCGAGTTGCCGGGCGCGGGCGAGCTGGCGTGTGGCGCTCGGGCGCGCGGCGAGCAGACGCTCGGCGGGCGAGGGCGAGAACGGCAGGCGAGGGGCTAGGGGCGAGCTGGTGCTTGGGCGAGCTGGAGTGGCGGGCGAGCTGCGGGGTGCGGGCGAGCTGGCGTGGCGTGGCGCTGGCGAGCAGACGCTAGGGCAAAGGCATGGCCGAGGGCTTGAGGGCGAGCCTGTGGCACGCGGGCGAGCCGGCGCCCAGGCGAGCAGGCGAGCGTGGTGCGCGAGGGGGCGAGTGCTTCGGCAGGGCACCGGACGAGCTCGGTGAGGGCGTGGCTCGCGGGAGCTGTGCGGCCGCGCGGGGCGAGGGCGCCGGGCGAGCGCGCGAGAGGGCGAGGCGCGCAAGGGCGGACGCACGCTGTTGGGGCTAGCGTGCAGGCGGCGAGGTGATGATGAAGCGGTGCTAGGATTGATATTTGATTTGTTTCCAACTTTTTGGAGACTGACGGAGGCCTGGAAGAAAATGCACAACTCACGTGTTTTAAACCGAGAACAACGCAATCAATCGAACTTTGAACCTACGATTCAGTTCGACTCGGGAGGGGGAGACCGGTGATACCCAGGGATGAACCCATCAAGATCCGGCCCAAATTCCCGGCCCATCATTAAGGCCCACAGGTGAATGGCCCATGACAAGCCCAGGTATTCTTCTATAAATACCAGGTTGGAGCGTATGATTATTGGATTCACTATATTGTTTTCAGCAGCGCCCTTAGCTGCTCCCCCCATATATCCTCAGTCTCTGACTTGAGCGTCGGAGGGGCTACGCCAGGATACTCTCCTGGCCCCCTCCTAACGGTCTTATTTGTGATTTCAGGCCCAGGGTAATTTTGAAGCCCGTGTCTGGATTAGTGACGCTTGCGTGGATCGGACCCTAAATCTCCCGTGAGTATCATAGAGGTTTCACACAGAAGGAAGGATAGATTTCAATGAAGTCTACTCAATTGTGGTAAAATACACATCTATCAAGATTTTATTGGCCCCTACAACAAACCTAGACTTAGGATTGGAACAAGTGGATGTAAGAACTACATTCTTACATTATGAATTCAGTAGGTTATGGCACTTTACGAGTAATTAGTATATAATTAAGGAATGATTTGAAGAGAAATCGGTAATTTTAGCACTTGGGAAATCAGTTGTCTAAATTTATAATTTGACATAGAAATAAAGTTTTGAAAAACATAACCAATATATATTTCTCAATAAATAAATATATTTTTATTTATTATATTACAGATTTGGTCACGGGTATCCCTTTCTTCCCTCGTTAGAAAAAGTTTCGTCTTCAAAACTTAGGTTTATTTGAATAGGTACGATAAAACTGATAGGTTTAGAAATTGATTTGATGTTAAATGATTTATGGTACGAGGTTAGTTGATTTAAAGAAAAAAAATTAAACTTGAATGCTATATAATACGAATCGGTAGATTTCGAAAAATAAACAGTGAGATGCAAAAACACACAAAAAATGGACGAGGGTGCCCTTGTTACAAAATACGAATGAGAGCTTATAAATCTAATCGGTAAGTTCCCGTCTCCTAACTTCTCGTTAGCCTCTTTTCCTTGTGCATTTAGAAGTTGTTGCATGCTCGGGTGAAATCTGTTGGTTAGCGATTTATGTACCCAGGTTTTGGTTGCTTAGCTTAAGTTGTTGAATATAATTTCTCATTTCATGACTATATGCATTGAAATCTTGTTGGAGTTGGTCGTAAAACCCTTTCGTAGCGTGATATTGGTTGCACCAGGCTTGCGGCTCTTCTTTGTAATCTTTGAGTTGTTTTTCCGTAAATTTCTTGCCGGAAGCGAGTTGTCTCACTTCTACTTGAAGATGATCCCTAGCTTTCTTCAACATCTCTTTGTCATGAAATAAACTCGTAATGGTACCCCTAAGTTGCTTGATTCAAGCTAGAGGTCCCCAAAGGTCTTGGCTTGGGTCGTCCTTTTCGAACACGAACTTGAGAATCTTTAGGCTTGTTCGAGATTTGCTTGAAGGTTTGTTCGAAAATATGAGAGGATTGCCGATTTTTGGTGTGAATTTCTTCATCCATGAGAATATATTTATATAGGTACTTTGGAGAATATGCATGGCAATATTTTTAAGGTCAGTAGTTCAATTTTAATGGTTTTAATTAACAATGAATTGGGTGATAAATTTTTGGGTCAATGAATGCATTTAAATTTTGAAATTAAGAAGCATTTAATCACATGTCAATTATGAGCTAAAATTTTCAAAAATGGGGTTAAGGTGGATTCAAAATTTGAAAAAAATATGGGTAAATGTTAAGGCTAAATTCTTTTAAATTTTTGACATTATGGTGTTCAAGGTAGCTTTCAAAATTTATAGATCGATAATGACATTGAAAAAATTGAATATAGGTAAATGATGATGCTTGATCAAGATAAAAAATTTCGGATGAAGAATTTTTGAATATTATATGAAAATTCTAAAATATTTGTATGATATGATTGAATACGACAAGTAGATGAGAATTTAAAATTCAATAAAAGAGACACGGTATTTAATCCGCCCAAGAAATATATTATATATTGAGTTCCAAATACATAATTGACAGCTTTCAAATGAAGACATAAAAAAATGAAATGTGAATTGTTCCTTTGTTCAAGAAAAATTTATATATATGAGATTGTGTGAAATGGTCGACAACAAATTAAATTGGAGATTGAAGGCACGAAGATGAAACGGTCCGATCAATTGCATTTATATATTAATATTTACGTTAATGTTTTGATTGATATTAACTTTATTAAACAGGAATTTAATAATAGTTTAAGACCATATTTAAACAAATGAAAATTTATTATTTGACATTAAAAGGTATATTTGCTTAAAATCCTAAATATTATTTTTTAACTATATTGAAAATTTAGTCATGAGTATCACATTCTCACTTAAATATTAATCTAAATTAAATATGAAAAATCAGGATTTCAAAATTTCTATAGATGATTTAATACACGCACTATTCCCAAAATCAATCTAACTTAAGTTCGAAAAAAATATTAATCTCAAATTCTCTATTGACTATTTAATATAAAGAATACTCTCAAAATTGATTTCATATAAATCCCAAAAATCATATCTTAATTTTTTTTGGACCATGTGATGTAAACATTGGTTTTCAATTATCATCATTATTTTTATGTTTTATCCAGGTGCTTATAGTAGTATTGAACTCTTAAAAATCAAACTACGACTCAATATTGTCAAAATAACTAAATATAGATAATAATCTCCTAGAAAATTGAAATTCCAATCGACAGAATCACAAAACACTAATTTTTAAATTTTTATTTCTCAAACTAAATCATACTTCCCAATCAAAGACCATGAAAATAATCAAACCTGTCTATGCATATAAATAACAAATTTTCGGTGCAGGATCAATGAAAAATTTCAAAAATAGTATTTTCATATGAATTGAAATATAATTCATGAGGATTAAGTAAAAATTGGCATAATTGGATTTTGAGTTTCCTATACGAAGTTATAAGTTATATGAGAATTTCCAAAATGACAGAAACTAAGCATGGCTATGAAAGGCATAGGAAGCCATTTCTGGAAAATCAATGGAAGGGTTAGAGCATGATAACTGATAAAGACATGAATAAACATCAAATAGTAAATTCTAGAGTCATCTCGTTCGAGATTTGATTCAAAAGTTCAAGGTTTGATTCAAATGGGGGTTTCTCAAGATTTTTCAAAAGATGGAAAACCCGAGAATTGACGTATGATATGAAGATTATACATCGAGAGAAGTTCAGAACAATTAATGGAATCAAATTTTTAAGTTTCCTATGAGAAGTCATGAATTCCAAAATCATAGTGTGGGTTGTATATGAATTAATGACAAGGCTTTTGCATTCGTCAAATTTTGTCTATCAAAATCCCCAGCCGGATTATGAACTTGACGGGCTCTGATACCACTTAAATGTTACTCTCTATGACCGAGGTTAGTTGACATCGACGTAATTCAACAATCACATATTGCCAAACAACAAGCCTCGTAATTTAATATAAACCAAAATCATTCAATTCCGTAATTAACTCAAAATAATCTTATTTATAAAATATCCGGAAGTATTTTATAACTTAAATAAAAATATATATATATATATATATATTGTGTGTGTGTCTATATATATATATATATATATATATATATATATATATATAGACACACACACACACAAACTAAGGGTTTACAAAAAGGTAGAATACACATATAAACATAATATCACATGACATGTCACAACGTGGCATGGTTAGAATTCGAAACAAATCATTAAAAAATGTCATCAATAAAACGTGAGAACATATAAAACATTGAAATTTCATTTCACTATTCATTAATTTGTCTCTTATATATTACTCTTCTAAGGGGCGAGACCATATAACGAATTTATACCCATCGTGGAGGCCTATATGAATTTGTCTCCTATAAGTTACTCATCTAAGGGGCGAAGCCATTGATTCAATTTTAGATCCACAGAAAAAGGTCATAAGTACAGTTTTATGTGTATCGTATGGGGCCATATATTATCATGTTTCCTTTCAACTTCAAAATCATATCATAACAATGCTTCTGTAACATCTACTAATTTAAAAGTGCAGAAATATTTTTTTTTAAAAGCTCACATTTTCGAAATAACATTTAAATGTTTCGCATGCATGAGCTCTACAGAAGAATATAACATTTAAAAATGATCTTAAATATTTGACAGTAAAAATAGTGCCGTTTAAAATAATCAAACTCATCCAAAATTATACATAAACATAAATGAATAAAAACCATCAACGTATAAAATGTTCATATCCTCTCAAATCTCATAAATCATAAAGCGGAAAACATGTGGTCCTCGGGTCGTGTCGCCCCACCAGGCCTGCCTACTCAGAGTTCAGCACCTCCAGTCTCCTCGATATCATGCTCACTTGTATCACACAGGCCTAGTGAGTCCAAAGACTCAACACACCTGTACCAGAAATAACTAGTACATATACATGAAACACAGCAGTGAAAAATATCATAATCAACTATATTTCATGAATTTAAAAGCGTAACATAAACGTGTCGTATAAAATCGTAACGTGTCAAAGCATGTCTCACATGTCATCATATACGTATACATTTTCTTTATAATTGAATTCAGTTCATTATTTGTGACTTTCGTATCAGCTCTATCGTATGAGCTCTATTCGATGGATCCATCTATAAAACTGTGGTACCCGGCGGCGGGGATATCAGCGACATCATTACCGCCCACTGAGCCTTGGTCTTAGCTCATAATATCTCGTGTCATCATATACATATACATCGTCAGTCACAACCAACTCTCATCTTTCAAAAACATCATCATGTACACCACTTAATAAAAATATGCATATACGTAATTTTTTCTTGAAACCAAGAATGCACCGTATTTTTCGTAATTACATAAAAATTATAAACATGGTGCATAAACATTTAAAACATGATAAAATGTGCTCAGGGCGCTGCCAGGACAAAAATATCATCCCGGGTGCAAAATGACCATTTTGCCCCTGAAAACCCAAAATGACCGTTTTATCCCTATACCTCTAAATTTCGGCACGAAGCCAACCAAACTCCTTAAAACATCCTAAAAAAATATTAAAAGTATTTGTTAAACGTAAACTCGAGCCCATTTCAAAAATTAACTGATTCGTTTTAAAACTTGGACTGGCGTCCGGTTTTAACCCGAATCGACTCGAAACTTAACTAAATTCCTCCCAACTTTTTATCACACCTTACAGACCTCTAAAAGGCCCTAAAGTTCTCAAAACTAGACCACTAAGCCCTACGAACAGCCCTCACAAGCTGCTGGACAAATCAGCACCTTCCATTTCCTACGAACCCTACAATGCCACCTTCCATATTTGACACTCTCGCCTACAACCGATGGGACCAGCCACGAATAAGCCTTACCTAGACCACCCTAGGACCCCTCTGGGCCCAATGAACCCACGGCTGCACTCCCATGCAAGCCGCAGCTCGATCATGATCGCTACTCTTTAAAAACATCCAAATAGAACCAACTCACCCGACACTCTCCCTTGTGGCTTATAGGACAGGTCCAGCGGTAGTCGAGCCTTTTCAGACAATGGTTCAGACCCACCAGAATCTGGTCCAAGGTCTGGAGTTGCCCTTGTACCCCCGGTCCTCGACTAACCAACGATCTACCAAAAAACGCGAACCCTACGACTGCCACACCTCTAGGCCCTCACTCTAACACAACCTAACCTTTCACCAGCCTCATGACTCATCCCTGCTGCTCTGAACATCCCCAGCACCAACAAAATGGCAGTCTCCTTGCAAAATTCAGAAAAACGTGAATTCAAAACAAGATGATGCAAGTTTCATGTCAAAACATCACAAAAACGCCAACACATGAGAGATCGAAATCGAAGAACGAACATACATATACATATACTCCAGCATACTTAGGGCGTAAGTGATGATGAAAATGAGAATACAAGCGTGCCTTGATGAATTCTACGCAAAAACATCGAAGAACGAGTGTCGGAAAATTGCCGGGTGAATTTTCTTGAAAGAAAACTACTTGGCCGAAGCCTTGCTGCTATGGAGGTGCTGAAACCGAGCGGAATGTTTCTGAGTGGAGGGGGTGTCGGCTGGTGGGGAATAATTTAGGTTTAAGGTTAATTAAGTGATAATTTAAACTTAAATAAATGGTTAATGGCCCCTAACATAAAAATAAAAGGGTAGAAAATGGATTTGGAGCCCATCAAGCTTAAAAGTAGGCCCATTAAGTCCAAACACACCCCAAAAGATATTTCGTGTAGGTACATATTTAAATTATTGTCCGAACACTCAAAAAGTCCTACGATTCCATAAAATTCGCGTACCGCTTAAAAATATGCTCCGACGGATAAAAATACCCAACAAAGCTCATTTCTTGAAAAAATACATTTAAAACATCTTATATTAATTAATAAAAATTAATCATGTAATGAAAATAATTTTCCTGATAATTCCCCGATCTCCGTTCCTCATTTGAGCGCAAAATGCATCTGGAAACCCTAATGCATGAGCTTTTAAAATACCATGACATATCCTATCATGCAATAATTATGCATAAAATGCATAAAAATTATTAAACACATAATTTACAATAATTTGAAAAACGTACATACACAAAATATTTTTCGGAGGTGTGTTTGGACTTAATGAGTCTACTTTTAAGCTTGATGGGCTTCAAATCCATTTTCTACCCTTTTATTTTTATGGTAGGGCCCATTAACCATTTATTTAAGCTAAAACTTATCACTTAATTAACCTTAAACCTAAATAATTCCCCACCAGCCGACACCCCCTCCACTCAGCAACATTCCTCTCGGTTTCAGAACCTCCATAGCTGCAAGGTTTCCGCCAAGTAGTTTTCTTTCAAGAAAATTCACCCAGCAATTTCCCGACGCTCGTTCTTCGACGTTCTTGTGTAGAATTCATCAAGGCACGCTTGTATTCTCATTTTTCTCTTCACTTACGCCCTAAATATGATGTAATATATAAATATATATATATAAATATATATATATATATATATATATATGTACGTTCGTTCTTCGATTTCGATCTCTCATGTGCCGGCGTTTTTGTGATGTTTTGACATGAAACTTGCATCATCTTGTTTTGAACTCATGTTTTTCTGAATTGTGCAAGGAGTGTAGTGCCCAAATTCAGTACACGTATAACCCATGCATTAATTAAATTGTTAAATATTTTATTTAAATTTAAAATGATTTTAGTGATGCATGATTTATTTAAATTGCAGTAATTATGTTTTGTGATGCACGTTCAGATATTTTCTCGAGTTTCATGTTCCAGACGATTATTCGAGGCGGGATCGAGGAAAAGAGACCAGTGACGATTTTAAACGTGGTATTTTATTTTAAGTTAAAGATGGGGCATTTTAACTCATTTATAAAGTTTTTAGCATTTTAAAGCCTAATTTAATTATTAGGTGAATTTTAAAATTTTAAAACTTTTAAAAGACTAGCACATGTACTTTTTATTTTAAGTTAGAGATTTTTGTTAAAGTTAAGAGAGAGTTAGTATTTTAAAATTAGTACTAATTAATAATTAAGCAACTTTTGATCTCCTTAATATACTAATCACACGCACACACACTTTTACACACACTAAAAATCGGCAAAACACACACAAAAACAACCACGTTTCAGATTTCTATTATTTTGAGAGGAGAGAAACCTAGGGTTCTTCCCCAAGAGAGCAGCCGCCCCTCCCCTTCTTTTCCAGCACATTTTCGTTAGTTTTCTTCAAGGAATTCAGTGTCACGTTCGTCCCGGATCATCTCTCGCATCCTTCCCATGTCGGAATCGTCACATAGGTATTTCTAATCATCAAAGGCACATATATTCTGTTATTTCTGCATCGATACCGTCATATTATGTGTTGTGTTGTTATTTATGCATAAAAATTCATGTGTGATGCGTAGAAGTTTGAGCAATTATGTTTAGATCACTTTTGATACCATTTTTAGATCTAAGATTTTCGTTTTTTCTGTCTTTTTAAATACTGTGGTTTTTGGATCGCGTTTTCGAGAAAACTTTCAACACGGAAATTGTAGAAATTTTTGATACCTTCGATTTGACAGTAAATTCGAAATATTTGGGTAAAAATTGAGTGAGTTATGGTGTTTTTCGTGAGACTGCTCAAACTGCATTTTCAGAAAAATATGTTTATTAACGTGTTCTTGAGATTTTATTGTTGCAGGCTTCGTTGGGGATCGATGATGATCGTTGCTGCGTCTAGGTATGCTCAATATGATATTGGGTTGGCATTTGGGTTGTCGATTAGTGGCGATAGGCACTCGAATTCGTTAGATGTCGTAGGAAGCGATTTGGTGTCAATTGCCGTGTTTTTTTGAATTGTATGTGTCGTAGAGTGGACGTCGTTGCTTTGGGGTGTTTGTACGAATTTGGTTCATTGTCATGGCATACTAGGATGAGTCTCGGAGTGTCGGTTCATGGTCCGTACAATCGAGTATAGAATGATCAGCATCCCATGTATTAAATTTTCGTGAGTTTCCGATTTGCGTAGGTACACGGACCCTCTCACGGACCCTTACACGGGGTCGTGTCTTTATATCCTTCGAAGTGTCTTTTTACCGAGTCTACACGGACCCCCACACGGACCAGGGCACGAGGTCCCTACCTTCCCCCTTCTGCACGACAAATTTCATCGCATCTACAAGGACCCGGAGCCGGACCTAGGCACGGGGTCCGTGTCCCTTCTTCTTCCCGAGTATTCCTTTTGCGCACCTACACGGATCCATACACGGACCCATGCACGGGGTCCGTGTACTTCATAAATTTTGGGAAATTTTATTGTGCCTTGGAGTTTCATGTCTTGGGTTAGTACGATGATTTAAATGAGGTCAAGTCCCGAGTGTTATAGAATGTCTTAAGTTATTTATTGAATTCGGTGGTGAGCACGTATACCTACGTCTAAGCTATGCAAGTTAAGTATTAAAAACTCATGTTAGTATGTGCAGCAGCGGCCCCAAATGAAATCCAACGAATCCCTCAACGCCAAGTAAGTATGTTGACGTGCAAGAAAATATTTTCAAGTTTTTGAGCTATGCTAAATGTCTTGTGACCAATGTATGTATGGGGTTGGAAAGCGTTAAATCATGAACGGGGACCAACCCACCTCGTTAAAGCATGAACGGGTTTAGATCAGGACTGGAAAGCGTTAAATCATGAACGGGGACCAATCCGCCCGTTAAAGCATGAACGGGGATCTCATGTATGTGGCAGTGGATTCGTCCATGTCAGCCCAGTACTGTGGTTTAGTCTGATCAGGCGATTTATGTTATGGGTCACTTGCTTTGAAACATGCCTCTACGCAAAAATAATGAAGTTCATGTATGTACAAGTATGCAAGCATGTTTATGAAAGTTTTCATGTTATGGCACGTCTAAGTTATGTACGTATGATCATGTTTAGTGTAAGTTCAAGTTTCAAGTATGTATGTTCTATTTTAAAGTTGCATGTGGTTTTATTGCGTATTATTCGTTACTCTCAGTTTATACGTGTTGAGTTTTTAGACTCACCAGACTTGATCGATGCAGGTGTGGATGATTTTGAGGAGACTGGAGGTGGTGACCAAGGGGCAGGCTTGGACTGAGTAGGAGGCTAGACCCGAGGACCGCCAAGTTTTAGTTTTATGAAAATGTTCAAATAATTTTGTCAAACTTAAATTTTTAGATCTTCTGTTGCAACAGATTTGGAGACGTATAGTTTACTTTATCAAACTCTGGTTGTTCACGATTTATTTAAGAAAAATTTTAATTTTTCCGCAAATTTTTGAATAGTAAAAATATGGTACGTTACAGTTGGTATCAGAGCAGTGTTCTTGTAAAGGGTTACGCCTACTGCCGGTCACAAGAAGCTCACGAAGTCACACCTCGAGTCTGTAAGTTTTAAGGTTTCAAATTTATGTTACGTAGTAAGCATTAAGTTCTGATTTCAGCATGTGCATATTTTAAAAGTTCAAGTACATGCATCTTATGTTGTCTATATCATATTCATGCATGTGGGGTTTACGTATTGGGTAAATTATTGGAACAGTATGCCTCCTAGACGTGTGATCGACCGTGAAGCAAGGGATGAGGACAGAGAGCCTCGAGAGGAGAGAAGAGACGCTCCTCCACCTCCACCTCTGGACATGCAGGCACAGATGCTTGCAGGTATGACACAATTCTTCGCGCAGTTCGCGAGCAACCAGACTGGAGTAGACGCAGGGGAGAGGCCAAGACTTGAGGCAGTGTATGAAAGATTCAAGAGGATGAATCCGAAGGAGTTTTCGGGTACCACTGACCCTATGATAGCTGAAGGATGGATTAAGTCCATCGAGGTAATCTTCGATTTTATGGAACTGACTGATGCAGATAGGGTCAGGTGTGCCACGTTCCTTCTGACAGGGGACGCCAGACTATGGTGGGAGAGTACGTCGGTGGCAGTCAACTTGTAGGTGTTGCCTTGGAATGGTTTCAAAGAGGTTTTCTACTCCAAGTACTTCACTGAGAAAGTCCGATCCAGATTGACACGAGAGTTTATGACGCTGCGACAGGGAGACAGTAGCGTGGCGAACTTTGTCAGGAAGTTCGAAAGGGGGTGTCATTTTGTGCCCCTGATAGCTAATGATGCCCAGGGGAAGCTGAGGCATTTTATGGATGGATTGCGGCCGATCTTGCGCCGTGATGTGAGAGTAGCTGGTCCCACTACCTATGCAGTTACCGTGTCCAGGGCCTTGGCGGCATAGCAGGATCAGAGGGATATTGAGGCAGACAGGCAGGGCAAGAGGCCCTATCAGGCTCCAGCGCATCAACAGCAACAACGACCTCAGTTTAAGAGGTCGTTTCAGGGGCCGCCAGGGAAGAAGCCATATCAGGGACCGCCAAAGAGCAAGGGTCCAATTCAACAGCAGAAAGCTCCTCAGAGGCCGGGAGAGTACCCGGTGTGCCCGAAATGCAACCGCCAGCATCCGGGGCAGTGTTTGTATGGGTCAGGCAAGTGTTTCAAATGTGGAGCCAGTGACCACATGTTGAAGGAGTGCCCACAGTGGAAGCAACCAACCCAGGGCAGAGTGTTCACCATGCACGCACAAGAGGCGAACCCAGACACTACACTGCTGACGGATAACTTATTTAATTTCGTACAGTATTAAATTTTCGCCTTGCATGTTTATTTGAAATGGGATTATTAGGATGTTAGGTGGAATTTTGGTGTCTTTTGCTGCCTAAGACTACTATTAGAACTTTGTGATATAAGTTGTGTGGAGCTAACGTCCCCCAGGAAATATTTTCATCAAGAGAATAGCTACTCAGGCCTTGATAGATTCAGGAGCCACCCATTCATTTATCTCGGAGACGTTCGCTAGTCACTTGGATATCAAGACCATTGGACTCGATGTGAGTTATTCAGTAACAGTCCCATCAGGGGAAGAAATATCAGCTACTAGCGTGGTCAAAGACATCGATCTCGAGCTGCAGGGCCACCTAGTGTATGCGGACTTGATAGTGTTGCCAATGCCGGAATTTGATATTATCTTGGGGATGGACTGGCTGACGAAGGACCGAGTCCTGATTGATTTTCATAAGAGGTCAGTATTGGTTAGACCGTTGGGCATGGAGTAGTTTCTATTTGAACCAGCAAGATGGAGAAGTTTTCCTCGCATGATCTCTTGCATTCAGGCGGGAAAACTTATTTTCAAAGGGTGTCAGGCTTTCTTGGCCAGCATCATTTCAACACCTGACATACCCACTCCGTCACTATCAAATGTGCCAGTAGTCAGAGACTTCCCAGACGTCTTTCCTGATGACATCACAGGTCTTCCACTAGAGAAAGAGGTGGAGTTTGCGATTGATCTCATGCCAGGCACAGTGCAAATCTCTAAGGCACCGTACCGATTAGCTCCAGCTGAGATGTTAGAACTCAAGCAGCAGATTCAGGAGCTTCTCGACAAGGAATTCATCCGCCCCAGTTTCTCACCGTGGGGCGCACCAGTGCTCTTTGTGAAAAAGAAAGATGGGAGCATGAGACTGTGCATCGATTACCGGGAGCTGAACAAGGTAACGATCAAGAATAAATATCCATTACCAAGGATCGAGGACTTGTTTGATCAGTTGTAGGGAGCTACCGTGTTCTCTAATATAGATCTTCGATCAGTGTATCATCAGCTGAAGGTGAAAGACACAGATGTTCACAAGACGACCTTCAGAACCAGATATGGGCATTACGGGTTCTTAGTGATGCCATTTGGATTGACGAACGCTCCAGCAATTTTCATGGACTTAATGAACCGAGTATTCCAGCCCTACTTAGACCAATTCGTTATAGTGTGCATTGACGATATTCTTATCTACTCAAAGAGCCAGGAGGAGCATAGCCAGCACTTAAAGACAGTTTTGCAGACCTTGCAGGGTCGTAAGTTATTTACGAAGTTCAGTAGTGTGAATTCTGGTTGAAAAAGTTAGCGTTTTTGGGTCGCATAGTGTCTAGCAGTGGAAATGAGGTGGATCCAGCGAAGGTGGCAGCCGTTAAGGAATGGGTTGAACCGAAGAATGCTTCAGAGATCCGCACTTTTCTGTGTTTAGTCGGTTACTACCGTAAGTTCATTCAGGGGTTTTCTTCGATAACAGTGCCACTCACTTCACTGACCGAGAAGAATGCTAAATTCGTTTGGAGCGATGAATGTCAGAAGAGCTTCAATACTTTGAAGCAAGCTCTTATTTCAGCGCCAGTGTTAGCCATGCCAACAGGGCAAGGAGATTTTGTGCTATACACCGATGCATCTAAGCTCAGGTTAGGCGAAGTGTTGATGCAGCATGGTCGGGTGATAGATTATGCTTCCAGACAGTTGAAGGTGCATGAGAAGAATTATCCGACTCACGATCTGGAATTAGCCGCTGTCGTCTTTGCGTTGAAGATTTGGAGACACTACTTTTATGGCGAGAAGTGTCAGATATTCACTGATCATAAGAGTCTCAAATATTTCTTCACACAGAAAGAACTGAATATGAGACAGAGACGGTGGCTGGAGTTAGTAAAAGACTACGACTGTGAAATTAGCTACCATCCGGGGAAAGCTAATGTAGTGGCAGATGCCATGAGCCGGAAAGTCGCATTTGAGGCACAGTTGTCAGTGCAGAGACCTCTTCAGTCTGAGATTCAGAGGTTTGGTTTAGAAGTTTATCGCAAGGGCAGAGCTCCGAGGCTGTCTAATCTGACAGTCCAATC
Source organism: Primulina tabacum (assembly GCF_025594145.1). NCBI lineage: Eukaryota > Viridiplantae > Streptophyta > Magnoliopsida > Lamiales > Gesneriaceae > Primulina > Primulina tabacum. The sequence goes on from NC_134555.1 coordinate 34,442,193, forward strand.
TTCCTTGCTTGACCGTATTCGTACAAGTCAGCCTTCAGATGAGCAGTTACAGAAATGGAGGCTGAAGGATGAAGCCAAGGGCAGTGTACTCTACACAGTGTCAGATGGTATTGTGAGATACAGAGGCAAAATGTTGGTGCCTAGCGTTGATTCGATCAGAGAGGATATTCTGACAGAGACACATGCATCTCCGTATTCCATTCACCCAGGAGGCACCAAAATGTACAAGAACTTGAAGATTTTGTATTGGTGGCCAGGGATGAAGCGAGACATCCGCATATTCGTGTTTGAATGCCTCACTTGTCAGCAGGTGAAGGCAGAACATTAGAGGCCAGCAGGAATACTTAAGCCACTCCCTATCCCCGAGTGGAAATGGGAGAATATTACAATGGATTTTTTGGTTGGTTTGCCGAGGTCAGTCAGAGGATTTAACGCCATTTGGGTTATAGTGGACCGACTCACCAAGTCAGCACACTTCCTACCAGTGAAGATGACTTTCTCCATGACGCAGTATACGGAGCTTTATATCAGGGAGATAGTTCGGTTGCATGGGATCCCAGTTTCTATTATGTCCGACAGGGACCCGAGATTTACATCGTCCTTTTGGAAGAGCCTACATGCAGCCATGAGGACGAAGTTGCTTTTCAGTACCGCTTTTCACCCGCAGACATATGGCCAGTCTGAGCGAGTGATTCAGATTTTGGAGGATTTATTGCGAGCATGTATGATCGATTTCCAGGGAACTTGGGAATCAAAGCTACCTCTAGTGGAGTTTACCTACAACAACAGTTTTCAATTATCCATTGGTATGGCCCCCTACGAGGCATTGTATGGGAGGAAGTGCAGATCACCGATTCATTGGGACGAAGTCGGTGAAAGAGCAGAACTTGGTCCGGAGATAGTTCAGCAGACTGCTGATGTGGTCGTCAAGATTCGAGACATAATGAAGACCGCTCATAGTCACCAAAAGAGCTATGCAGATAAGAGGAGAAGAGATCTCGAGTTTTCCATAAACGATCATGTTTTTATAAAGATAGCACCCATGAAGGGTGTTATGAGATTTGGAAAGAGAGGCAAGCTCAGTCCGAGGTTTATTGGACAGTTTGAAATTCTGGACAGAGTTTGGACACTAGCCTATCGTGTTGTCCTTCCGCCGAATCTGGCCGGGGTGCACAACGTGTTCCATGTCTCAATGCTGAGGAATTATCTAGCTAATCCTTCGCACGTGTTGAGCTATGAACCTTTACAGTTGGCTCCGAACCTGTCATATGAGGAAAGACCCGTTTAAATCCTAGACAGACAGGAGCGAAGACTTCGGAACAAAGTGAACAAGTTGGTCAAAGTCCGGTGGCTAAATCAATCAGTAGAGGAGGCCACTTGGGAAGCCGAAGCAGATATGAGAATTCGCTACCCGGAGTTTTTCGGTAAGATTTAATTTCGAGGACGAAATTTTTATAAGTGGGAGAGGATCTGTAGTGCCCAAATTCAGTACACGTATAACACATGCATTAATTAAATTGTTAAATATTTTATTTAAATTTAAAATGATTTTAGTGATTCATGATTTATTTAAATTGCATTAATCATGTTTTGTGATGCACGTTAAGATATTTTCTCGAGTTTCATGTTCCAGACGATTATTCGAGGCGGGATCGAGGAAAAGAGACCGGTGACGATTTTTGACGATTTTAAACGTGGTATTTTATTTTAAGTTAAAGATGGGGCATTTTAACTCATTTATTAATTTTTTAGCATTTTAAAGCCTAATTTAATTATGAGGTGAATTTTAGAATTTTAAAACTTTTAAAAGACTAGCACATGTACTTTTTATTTTAAGTTAGAGATTTTTTTTAAACTTAAGGGAGAGTTAGTATTTTAAAATTAGTACTAATTAATAATTAAGTAAATTTTGATCTCCCTAATTTACTAATCACACGCACAAATATTTTTACACACACTAAAAATCGGCAAAACACACACACACAACCAGGTTTCAGTTTTCTATTATTTTGAGAGGAGAGAAACCTAGGGTTCTTCCCCAAGAGAGCAGCCGCCCCTCCCCTTCTTTTCCAGCACATTTTTGTTAGTTTTCTTCAAGGAATTCAGTGCCACGTTCATCCCGGATCGTCTCTCGCATCCTTCCCGTGTCGGAATCGTCACATCGGTATTTCTAATCATCAAAAGCACGTATATTCTGTTATTTCTGCATCGATCTCGTCATATTATGCGTTGTGTTATTATTTATGCGTAAAAATACATGCGTGATGTGTAGAAGTTTGAGCAATTATGTTTAGATCACTTTTGAAACCATTTTTAGATCTAAGATTTTCGTTTTTTCTGTCTTTTTAAATACTGTGGTTTTTTGGTCGCATTTTCGGGAAAACTTTCAACACAAAAATTGTAGAACTTTTTGATACCTTCGATTTGACAGTAAATTCGAAATATTTGGGTAAAAATTGAGTGAGTTATGATATTTTTCGTGGGACTGATCAAACCGCGTTTTCAGAAAAATATGTTTTTTAACGTGTTCTTGAGATTTTATTGTTGCAGGCTTCGTTGGGGATCAATGGTGATCGTTGCTGCATCTACGTATGCTCAGTATGATATTGGGTTGGCATTAGGGTTGTCGATTAGTGGCGATAGGCACTCGAATTCGTTAGAAGTCGTAGAAAGCGATTTGGTGTCAATTACCGTGTTTTTTTGAATTGTATGTGTCGTAGAGTGGACGTCGTTGCTTTGGGGTGTTTTTACGAATTTGGTTCGTTGTCATGGCATACTAGGATGAGTCTCGGAGTGTCGGTTCATGGTCCGTACAATCGAGTCTAGAATGATAAGCATCCCATGTATTAAATTTTCATGAGTTTCCGATTTGCGCAGGTACACAGACCCTCTCACGGACCCTTACACGGGGTCCGTGCCTTTATATCCTTCGAAGTGTCTTTTTACCGAGTCTACACGGACCCCCACACGGACCAGGGCACGGGGTCCGGGCCTTCCCCCTTCTACACGACAAATTTCATCGCATCTACACAGACCCGAAGCCGGACATGGGCACGGGGTCCGTGTCCCTTCTTCTTCCCGAGTATTCCTTTTGCGCACCTACACGGACCCATGCACGGGGTCCGTGTACTTCATAAATTTGGGAAATTTTATTGTGCCTTGGAGTTTCATGTCTTGGATTAGTACGATGATTTAAATGAGGTCAAGTCCCGAGTGTTATAGAATGTCTTAAGTTATTTATTGAATTCGATGGTGAGCACGTATATCTACGTCTAAGCTATGCAAGTTAAGTATTAAAAACTCATGTTAGTATGTGCAGCAGCGGCCCCAAATGAAATCCAACGAATCCCTCAACAACAAGTAAGTATGTTGACGTGCAAGAAAATATTTTCAAGTTTTTGAGGTATGCTAAATGTTTTGTGACCAATGTATGTATGGGGTTTGAAAGCGTTAAATCATGAACGTGGACCAACCCACCCCGTTAAAGCATGAACGAATTTAGATCAGGATTGGAAAGCGTTAAATCATGAACGGGAACCAATCCGTCCGTTTAAGCATGAACGGGGATCTCATGTATGTGGCAGTGGATTCGTCCCTGTCAGCTCAGTACTGTGGTTTAGTCTGATCAGGCGATTTATGTTATGGGTCACTTGCTTTGAAATATGCCTCTACGCAAAAATAATGAAGTTCATGTATGTACAAGTATGCAAGCATGTTTATGAAAGTTTTCACGTTATGGCACGTCTAAGTTATGTACGTATGATCATGTTTAGTGTAAGTTCAAGTTTCAAGTATGTATGTTCTATTTTAAAATTGCATGTGGTTTTATTACGTGTTATTCGTTACTCCCAATTTATACGTGTTGAGTCTTTAGACTCACTTGACTTGATCGATGCAGGTGTGGATGATTATGAGGAGACTGGAGATGGTGACCAAGGGGCAGGCTTGGAATGAGTAGGAGGCTAGACCTGAGGACCGCCAAGTTTTAGTTTTATGAAAATGTTCAAATAATTTTGTCAAACTTAAATTTTTAGATCTTCTGTTGCAACAGATTTTGAGACGTACAGTTTACTTTATTAAACTCTGGTTGTTCACGATTTATTTAAGAAAATTTTTAATTTTTTCGCAAATTTTTGAATAGTAAAAGCATGGGAGTGCAGCCGTGGGTTCATTGGTCCCATATGGGTCCTAGGGTGGTCTAGGTAAGGCTGATTTGTGGCTGGTCCCATCAGTTGTAGGCGAGAGTCGAAAATATGGAAGGTGGCATTGTAGGGTTCGTAAGAAATGGAAGGTGCTGATTTGTCCAGCAGCTTGTGAGGGCTGTTCGTAGGGCTTAGGGGTCTGGTTTTGAAAACTTTAGGGCCTTTTAGAGGTCTATAGGGTGCGGTAAAAAGTTAGGAGAAATTTGGTTAAGTATCGAGTCGTTTCGGGTTAAAACCGGGACCCCGATCCAAGTTTTAAAACGAATCGGTTAAGTTTTGAAATTGACTCCATTTTACGTCTAAGAAATATTTTTAATATGTTTTGGGATGTTTTAAGGAGTTTGGTTTGCTTCGAGTCGAAATTTAGAGGTTCATGGGTAAAATGGTCATTTTGGGTTTCCAGGGGCAAAATGGTCATTTTGCACCCGGGGTGAGATTTTAGTTCTGACAGCGCCCTGAGCACATTTTATCATGTTTTAAATGTTTTTGCACCACGTTTATGATTTTTATGTTATTACGAAAAATACGGTGCATGCTTGGTTTCAAGAAAAAAGTTACGTATATGCATATTTTTATTAAGTGGTGAACATGATGATGTTTTTGAAGGATGAGAGTTAGTTGCAACTGACGACGTATATGTATACGATGACATGAGATATTATGAGCTGAGGCCAAGGATCAGTGGACGGGTAATGTTGTCGCTGATGTCCCCGCCGCCGGATACCACGGTTTTATAGATGGATCCATCGAATAGAGCTGATACGATAGAGCTTATACGAAAGCCACAACTAATGAACTGAATTCAATTAAAAAGAAAATTTATACGTATATGAGGACATGATGAGACATGCTTTGAAACGTTACGATTTTATACGACACGTTTATGTTACACTTTTAAATTCATGAAATATATGTTGATTATGATATTTTTCACTACTGTGAGCCATGTATATGTACTTATTATTTATGGTACATGTGTGTTGAGTCTTTAGACTCACTAAGCGTGTGTGATGCAGGTGAGCATGATATCGAGGGGACTGGAGGCGCCGAACTCTGAGTAGGCAGGCCTGGTGGGACGACACGACCCGAGGACCACATGTTTTCCGCATTATGATTTATGAGATTTAAGAGGATATGAACATTTTTATACGTTGATGATTTTAAGATTTTTATTCGTTTATGTTTACGTATAATTTTGGATGAGTTTGGTTATTTTAAACGACACTATTTTTACTGTCAAATATTTAAGATCATTTTTAAATGTTATATTTTTCTGTAGAGCTCATGCATGCGAAACATTTAAATGTTATTTCGAAAATGTGAGCTTTTAAAAAAAATATTTTTGTACCAAACAAAAATAAGTGTGAAAAACTTTATTAAAGATACATATATATAATCCCACTTACAAAACACAAGTATCCCAAACTTTACATATACAAAAACCCACTTACATCTTCCAATGACCTCACATTTGTATAGTGGAGATTAACATGGACCATCCCCGATCAACAACTTTACGACAAAACTTAAGATCTATATATCCATGAATCCTCCAATATCAACAATTGCATAATTGAGTATTTCCGATGGCAGTCGATCTCTACGCTTTCGATCTTCACCAGTATCGTCTACTTGTAACTAGAAATTCGCAGAGTCAAACAGGCAAAGATACATTACTAGCGCTAAGGTTATTTAGAAGGAACGACTATATAGTAAATTTCAAGGGAAGAATATATGAAGTGGCGGTGGCAATGTTGTGCTGTCAATTAGAGATACAAGGCAGCAAGACCAAATTAAGAATTCTTGCCGGAGGATGAATTTTGGATTAGGTAATGAGAACGACAATTTACTCGGATTGTTAGGAGGATAAATGAATGTAATTGGAGATTTATATATATGTGGAGGAAGAAACATGCACGAGGTAGTGGATCATAGCGGTAGGATTGATTTCAGAAAGACATTATGCATAATAATTAATTGAGAAATAATGACTAATTAAAAACCAATAAATTATATAAGGTAACAAAAAAAAAATATTGGATAGTTCAAGTAAAATGCATACATCCCACTAAGCGAATTTATTTTTTAAAAACACAAAAACATGACAATGAAAATTTAGGCACAGATAAATTAAATTGTGATTTTCTTTTTAAAAAAGAAAATATTGAGAATATAACTTTTTTGTAAATGAGAATGGCTGGAGAATTTTATACACCAATGAATGAGGAAAAAAACCTCGTATAGATAGTGGTTTAGTGGGACAAAACATTATGAATTCTGTAGGTTATGACACATATGAGTAATTAGGATATAATTAAGGAATAATTTGAAGGCTAATCAATAATTTTAACACATGTGAAATCAATTATCTAAATTGTTGATTTGAAATAAGAAATATATTTTCTCAAGAAATAAATGAATTTTTATTTATTATATCACAGATTTGGTCACGGTATCACAGGAACCTTGAGAAAACAATCTTCATGAGACATCCATAGGTGTTTGAGGTTGCTGGGCAATAATCTAAGGTATGTTTGCCCGAAAGGACTCTATATAGCAGTGGTACAAGCACTTTGACAACTTTCTAATAAATATCTCATTTAGTACGACTGACTGATAGTTTTGTACACTTCAAGAAAGTCTCTGAAGGATGTATTCTATATCTTCTACTTTATGTAAACCATATGCTAATGATATGTAAAAGTATGAGTGAAATTCTAAAGCTAAAGGATCAACTAAATAAGACATTTGAAATGAAAGACCTTGATCATGCACAAAGAATGCTTGGAAATAATTGAGGAAAATCATTACCGAATAAGATGCAATGATATCTACAAGTATGAAGGCTTTTGTGTAAAGTCTAAAAGAAAATTTATGAGGACTTGGCCCAAAATAGAATATATCATATCATATCATTTTGGAGATACGTGAGTTTCATTGTACAACAAATATTATCATAGCCATGTTAGTGGAATTCTCAGATACTCAAGCGAATGAGGTGAGAGCTTCTAGTAATCCATGATGACATCGAAGTAGGTTGTGCTCCAAGTACTTTACGTAAGGCATTGCGTTCCCAATGCAGTGGAGAGGAGCAGGCTCGAGGATGGACAAATGGGATTGAGGGATGCCCGAACCACGTTGGAAGATTATTGAGAATTCAATAAAAATACCACGTTGGAAATACATGAGAAAGATCATAAATTAATAAGATGAAATAATACATCCATACGAGGTTTTTTGGATAAAGATATAAATATACTTTATTAGAATATGTTAGTTTTAGATTATAAAAAAAATATTAAAATAGATTTTATAATGGTTTTATTAAATAAAAAATATTTTTGTAAATTTGATAAGATAAATACTTTTGATTTGTCAAAATACTTACATTGACACCAAAATTAATTATTAAGTCTTTTTAAAAAAATTTAGTAAATGTAGATAGTATGGATGTTAGGTTAGAAAAAAATGGAACCATATTCCACTGATTTGTTGTAAAAATTATCATCTAGTTTGATCGGGCAGCTAATCACATTGACATGTTACATAACTAACAAAAAAAATTGAAGAAAAATTAATTCACATTTATAATTCGTAAAAATTTGAACCAAATATAGTAAATACAGTTTCCTGCACTAGACAAAACCCTGAAGTAAGTGGTCCTAAAAGAATTGCTGACCAATATTGGTCCCAAAACACCCCAAAAACCAAATATGAAACCAAGTAGAACACTAACAAAAATTCCGATTTTGTCACTTGATAGAAAAGATCCTTTACTCTCCTCTTCGTCATCCTCGTTTATTGTTGTTTCACTATTTTCATCACAGTTTTCCGAAATCGGCGGCCCACAAAGCCGGTTTCCATGGAAACTCGAATTCCCGAGTCCTTCGAGTTGACTACTTGATGGAATCTTTCCTATCAAGTTGTTGTATGACAAGTTCAAGTTACTCAAGAATGTCAATCTCGAAATGCTTTGTGGAATTTCACCGGAGAGACGATTCTTGGAGAGATCGAAGGACTCGAGCCATTCCATGTCGCCTATGGCATCAGGAATCAACCCGGTTAACGAGTTTCCTGACAGGTTTAATGCCATTAATTTGACAAGTTTGGTGATCTGAGTTGGGATTGTTCCAGATAAGTCATTATCTGAAAGGTCCACAGTTAGCACTAGTTGAAGATTATTGCTATATTCCGCAAATCTTCCTTTCATCACTAGGAATTGGCTATCCGCAAGGCCCCCAAACGTGTCCTCTACCGTGTAGTATATATGATCAGATGGAGTTTTTTTTCCGGCCATCACACTGAAATTGTCGAAACATGTCGGTATTCTCCCTGATAAGCTGTTACTTGCCAGGTCTAGTACTTGGAGAGAATCAAGAAAGCATATTTCATCTGGAATCTCTCCTGAAAACTCGTTGTACCGAAGGTTAAAAATGACTAACTTAGATAGTATATTGATCCATTTTGGTATTCGTCCCGTAAAATGGTTACGCCCCAAGTCCAAAACCTTGAGACCAGTTAGCTCATTCACAAAGGAAGGCAATGTCCCTGAAAGATTGTTCCGCCGTAAGTGCAATGATTCTAGGACGGTCAAGAATCTAGCCGATCTCGGAATTTCACCCGAAAGATTGAAATTGGAATGTAACCTTATAACTCTCAATCTAGACCAGTTCATCCAACAGTCAGGAATTTCTCCAGACAACTGGTTGTACCCGAGATCCAGAATTTCAAGCCTGTTTTCTTGAGTACCGTTGTTGCATAGGAAATTTTGCATGGATCCCGAAATGTGATTATAAGAAAAATCTAACATCGTTATATTCGAAGAAATAATTGGCAACGGGCCTGTTATGAAGTTCCACTTCAAGTCAACTGCTATCTTTTTACCACTGCCAAAATTTGTCAGACTTGGGATATGTCCTAGTATGGAATTTCCTGATAAATTTAGGTATCCTAACTCGAATGTTTGATTCCAAAACCACGATGGAACGGAGTCGGAAATCCCCGTGTGTGCTAAGCTCAAATAGTTCAAATGTTTCAGATGCTTAATCCAGAAGGGAAACTCAGGTCCCAACTCCCATTTTCTCAAAGATAGTCCAGTGAGTTGAAATGGAGGGATCCAAGTTCGGTTCGGCTTGTAAGATAACGCGTTTCCATTCGCCCGAAATATCTTCAATCTCGACATGTTTCTAAAGTGTGATTCATACACACATCCCTCCAAAAAATTAAGAGATAAAACAAGGTATTCCAAATTTTTAAGCTGTCCCATACTATTTGGCAAAGTTCCTGTTAGCTTATTATCCACAAGGTCTAATTCCCTTAACTCAGATAGTTCCCCGAGATTATATGGTAACGAACCAGAAAAATTATTCGTGGCCAAATGCAAGTAATGTAAAATTTTAGAACTGCATCCTAAAAGATTGTTTAAGCCACCAGAAATCAGGTTGCGAGATAAGGAAATTTCTCTGAGTTTGCAAAGATTTCTTATTGATTCCGGTAGCGTCCCTTCTAGTTTGTTCCCAGACAAATCAAGAATCGTCAAAGAAGTTAAATTTCCTATGTTATCAGGGATTTCACCCAGCATAAGATTATCCGAAACATCCAAAACCTCGAGAGGAGTAAACCGGCTAAACCAATCGGGGAAACTTGAATTGAAATGATTTGAAGACAAGTTAAGGTATCTAACGTGCGACACATTCTGCAAACCGGTAGGAAGTTGATTATAAAATCCACAATCACTCAAGTCCAAATGAACCAGATTGCTCAGATTTTGAATCCAACGAGGTGCTGAGGAGTTGAAATGATTACCAGAAAGATCAAGATACCTTAAACTCGACAGATTTTCGAGTTCTTGTGGGATTTCTCCTCCAAATCCAGCCTCAGAAAGATCAAGAAAGTCCAAATTTCGCATTGAACCGATGAAGTTTGGTACCCGAATCCCTTCGAAATCATTGCAACTCAATTCCAAGTGAGACAAGTATTTCAAATCTAGCAAAGATGGATTCAAGTTTCCTCCTAATTTATCATCACAGCCACGAAGGTGAATCCTGGTAACATAACCGGAATCATCACACGATATGCCATCCCATTCGCAACAATTTGTACCTGTCCAATTGGAAAGCCGGTTTCTTGGATCTTTGAGGTTATTCTTGAATATCAAGAGCGCCATCCTCTCACTTTCTTGGCAACTTGCATTAGCAAACTCATTGATCAAGAAACTGCACAGAATTGCTGATAAAAACAGAAGTGAAGCAAGGATTTTCATAGAATAGAGTTTTTTTGTGAAATCTTGATCTTCGAAGAGAACTTATAATTTTGAATCGGATCACATGTATGCCATTCATATTCTGAACAAATAAATGTTTTTTTAAGAATGTCTTTTTCCCACTAGCTAAGTTAAAACATTATAATTTAGTGGCGGCTAGCAATTTGTGGTTGTCCTTGATCACATCCAAATGAGTGTGAACAATTGTTCCACGGAATCTTGTAATATAGAAATAACAATATTTTTTGTGTAATTCTCTTGACCATCTTTAGAATGGTCACAAGTGATATATTTGATATGAACTACTTGATATCGATTGAGTCGAATTTAGAAAATTGGACCTCTGAATAACGAGTCACCATTTTTTCATTAATATAATTTTCAAAACATAAGGAAACAAACCACGTTGATTCATTTTTTATGTTGATTATCTTTAATAACATTAATAATATATTTTTCATTCAATTTGTTTACTGTGAAATTCGAATCATTTTTTTTATTATTATTATTATCAAATATACATGAATAAGATTTATCCACATTATTATTAGTTTGATTTTATTTATGCATTTTCTAAAGAAACTAGAAAAATTGATAGGAAAAATAATTAATTCGTCAACCGTGCTTTGAAAACCTGACAAATTGTTAGGAAAACTAATCATTCGTAAATCGAGAGTTATTTTGAAATTTGCAAAAAAAAAAGGGACATTTAAAAATTCTCAATACCAAACTTTAATGATTGACGTAAAATATAATGCTAAAACTTGATTATCTAATTTATTGAGTACTAAGATATCACACAAAGATTTGATAAACATTGTATCTTGTTTATATAATTAACGTCAATATGATGTTAAAAAAGTGAAGTGTTTTACTTTTGAAATTATATAAATATTGTTTTTGTCCAAAAAGGAAAGTATCTTTCTCTCTTGGGGTAGGAAAATAATGACCAAAGTTAATTGAATAAAATAATTGAGCTTATATTGTAAAAATAAATATTGCTTTTGTCCAAAAAAGTTGAAAAGAAATTGGTTGAGAGGAGACAGTCGAAGTATGAGAAAAGATCTTTCAAGAAGAAGAAAGATCAGAAAGTACGTGTTGAGGAAAAAAAAGAGCAAGTGGGCAGAATCAAATATCAGAAACCAGCTCTGCTGAATAATTGGAAATACAGAAAGGTGCTAAGCAAGAGACTCAGAAATATAAGAAGGCACCGGTGAAAAAGAATATGGTCTACTCTGAAACCGATGAAGAGGACAACCAGGAGAACGTCCCTTTAAAACAAGTCTTCATTAGACCCAAGACTCCAACCACTGCATCCAAATGGTCAAATACAGATGACCCCAAGCAACGAAGGGTGACAAGCAGCCCAAGAAAAGAAGATCAAGTTGGTATCTGAAGTGGCTCAACAGACGACTATTTCACTAGTCCAGTCCACTCGACCAGTGGCTGGCATTAGAATTTTTGAACGTGTTGTTCCTTCCCAAGCTTCTGCAGTTCCTCCAGTGGACCCTAAGGACAAAGGAAAGGGGAATATGCCACCGCCATCCAAGACTCCTACTGCTATTCGTACATATTTCACCCTGACACTATCTCAAGTATTGAAGGCGGTGGCAAAGAAAATGAAGATGTTCGATAAATGTTTTGAACATCACAACTCTGTATTGTTCAAGACCATCTTGGAGGAGAATCTACTTGAGAAGTTGGCTATTTTGGAAGTCCAGATGCTGGATTAGGCCAAGACTGATGAGATTGAAGTAGCTCTCGGCCGGCGGAATTTTATTTCCTTTGATCCTATTCTATTCATGAGCGGTTGCTTTCTGTCACGAGCTCCATTCGAACCAAGATCTCTGGGAAATGAATACAATCCCAGTGAACTGTCTTTTTTTATTCTAATCGCGACTTTTGGTTACCTGGTTCATCTTTCTCTTCCGAATAAGGGAAAGCCTTCTACGGCTGATAATCATCCAGTGGCAGAGACATTTTGATGACACCAACCACACAACTCCAGATGGTGTTGTCGTCATTTCACAGCTAGAGTTGGATGTTTTTTACAACAGCTCCAATGTTGTGAAGGGAGTTTGAAATGATTCTTCGACCGCTCCCAAGACAATCGAAATTTACTCCAGTGAAGCCATTGCTATGATAAATGAAATGGGCGTAGAAGAAGAAGAAGAAGGAAAAGCTAGGAAAGAAGAGAAAACAAAAGGAGACAAAATGAATGCCCAGATATCAACCATTTCATATACAGACGGCGGCCCTTCCACGGTCTCTGGTGCTGAACAACTAGTGGTTGAAGAACCCTCTTCAACCGCTACAAATCATTCAACTGTTTATCCTGCTTCAACCATTTGGAAACACAACTTGGGGTACCTTTTTCTTCCTCTACTTTTACCAACCCTGAAACATGTCCTTCCACAATTGTTGAGGTTGATGCACCACTACCTGAGGTCCTTATGACCTCAGTAGATGAAATGGTGAAGCGTATGGCAGAATTTGACCTCTTTGATGACTGGTCCACTCGCATGGACACTAATCAAGATAATGGTCCTAAGAGTGCATCTCCTGAGACTATATTTGAATAAGAATCCCCAAAGTCCTCACCTACTCAGAAGATTGTTGATCAAGATGAATATTCTACTCTTTCTCCTCCACCGATCGAGTCTGACATAACAAAATATGCATCTCCCATTCTTCCAAATCACGAAGGAACCTCATGAATCGATAAGATGTAGAATGTTGAGATGGGTACTGATAATTAAGACAACGGTCGGAACATAGTGACAGTGAGGCTGACCCTTCACGCACAATTAATCAGATTGCGTCGCTGCACACTTCATAGAGATCAATTTATATCTTGAAAAGGTCAGACACCTCATGGTCAACTTTGATGCTCATTTGATGGCCTTCGATGTCTGTATCTTCAATATTTGCCAAGATGTTATGAGAAATGTGTCTGAACTCAAATCGGACATCAAAATTTTCATAAATGAATTTAAGAGTTCAAAGAAGCACACCACCAATGTCAGTCACCTTGTATGGAAAGTTAACCGAAAGTGAACAAGTACTTGGGCTCATATTGACGGTCTTCAGGGATCATTTTCAGAAAGGTGATTCCAAAAAGGGGAAAGAAGAACAACAAAGGCAAGAAGAGGACAGAAGGAGACAAGATGAAGCTAGGAGAAGAGCGAGCAGCTGAAGAGGAAAAGAGAAAGAGATAACAACATAGTAGAGGTGGTGAATCAGGTTGGGGTGGAAGTTTCTTGTTGGAGCTAGTATAGGTTTTTATGTATAGTATAGGTGTTTATGTAAATTGTTAGATATCTTAGTTTTGATGATAACAAACAATAACTTATTGAAATAGATCAAGCTGACATTGCAATGTATTATCAGACTCCACCGTCCATTGAAGATTATGGAGAAGATGTTCAACCGATTTCAAAATGCGAAGCTATCCGACCTTTTTATCATCAGCAGCGTGTTTGATTTGTTCAACTGCTCAAGCGTTCAATTATGTGGCATAATGGCTACTCAAGCATTCATATTTTCGAAGTACATTTATAAATGGTTGAGTAAATTCATCATCAGATACAATCAATGTAAGGTTCCAAATATATCTAGCTATAGTATATATGTTGTCTGACTATTCTAAATCATCTAAAGATAAAGTACTTTTCTGCATAATCCAATTTTCATCAATCAAATGATACCAAAAAATAAGATAAGATTCTAATTTCATATTAATCTAAATATCAGTTGTGAAATGGTCGAAAATTAATCGCAAGTGCACTATGTCAAGTAATAGTATAATGTACGCGGGTACGAGTATCGTTCCACTGGAGACTGTATTTTGCAATTATTATTTCTAGTTATCAAATATTTAGCAAAAAAATTTGGATGGTTGTTTATGACTACTAAAATTAAATAAAACTCAAAGATAAAACTCAAGAATTAAATAATGAGATATAGAATCTAGACCAATTAAATAAATTTCAATGAGAAATGAATTTGTTGGGAATTTCAGTTCACCTACCCCTCGTTAATTAATTAATTCGTTCGATAGTTATTTATGCTTCCGACAGGATTTCTATTCAATTGAACACGCCTTCTCAAGCTATGTCAAACTAATTCTACTCAGTGAAGTAATTAAATGTCTTAATTATTTATCAAGAGTGAATCGCATATCGATCTATGAAATCCCCTAGTTTTTTATCCTTAGCACTATAACTATCGACATGTATCCAATTTAATATTTCTATGTAAATTGTAGATCCATGGACTATACTACTCGATCCTCTCACAAGCTATTCTCTCGAACTCACTCACGATATGAGACTATTATTAAGCTATGCTTTAATAATCGTAATAAAAACAGTAGTATACTCAAGAACAAATCAACAACTGAAATACGAATTAACTAAATCAGTTTCGGGGTAGGATCCTCTTAAATCCCAACAAATATTTTAGTTTAGCTACTCGAATTCATAGTGAAAATAAACAACACAATGTTTAAATGATAAATTCTAAATAAGAAATACTAGACGAGACGAGATCTGCGAAGAACTGTGCCCGAAAATCTTCGAATCTTCAACTCCAAGCAATTGCTCCAAGCTTTTTCTCCCTCTCTAGACTCCTTGGCTGTTGAATTATGTCTGAATATCTTCCCAAATCTTCCAATCTATATGCCTCCTTTCAAAATTTAGGAAAAATATCGGCAGCAAACCTTACCAAAAATCAAACGCGCCCGGGCGGACAAATTTCGCCAGGGCGGATGGACTTCATAGATCTTCTTTTATTTTTTTCATCGACGCGCCCGGGCGGACATAAGTTTGCGCCAGGGTGGATGACTCTCGCAAAAATTTCTTTTTCTCACACCTTACAGGCGCTCGGGCAGACATAAATGTGCGCCCGGGCGGAGGTCTCTCACACATGGATGTATTTTCTTCAGTTTATTCACAAATCTCCTGCATTTTCACCCACAAGACACATGAGCAACAATAAAACATAATATAAGCCAAAATGTCACAAAATGCATGCAATCTAAACGATATGTGCAACACAATGAGCTAGCACCTAGTATGAAAAACACGTAAAATCCACCTACATCAACCCCCAAATACTAACCTTTTGCTCGCCCTCGAGTAAAAAAGGTGACACGACAAAACGAAACATGATACAAAGTAGTTCGACAGTGAATTAATAGTCATCAATTAGCCTCAGCGAAACTCAACATATTTCCTTGTCGATCAATGTAAAAGTATAACTCTTCACACTTTCCTTGATCTAGACATTGTTTCAAATAAAACCTGAACATGTATATGTGTGTCGTTAGTCCTAGCATCATATATGACAGAGGGATCCATTCTCAACCATTGTCAAATATTTAAATTAGCATGTTAGTGTAAATCTTACTCTCCTCTATTCCTCTGTACTCAGTATCCATCAGCAACCACTTTTTTTTTTTTTTTTGAATTGGAATACAGTAATAAAAAGACTATATTAGAACCTTTCATTTCAGATTCAAATCCATGTGTTTTACATTTTTAGCCAAGAATAGGATTTCATTCCTTTATTCGGCTCCCCAACACCTTACATCTCCAACTTTAGCCAGGAATAGGATTTCATTCTTTTATTCGGCTCCCCCACACCTTACATCTCCATCGTTCTTTTTTTTTTTTTGCGCTGCTGATAGATACATCGATTCAAGAGAATATAGTCAAGCTCAATTGACACCTTCAAACATCTTCGTTCCCCACTTTGAAAAGAGAATTCACCATTTTAAATAAAACGTCATGTCTCTACCACAGTATGTGCTAAAGAAATGCGATTACACGACAGACAAGACATGTCTCATAACTTCTGAATCATCCTTGGATAACAAGTACTACTTCGAACACTGTCGGCTGACACACACACTAATGCAAAACGACTAAAACTAAATGCCAACAAATAAAACCAACAAAGCACAAAACTGTGGGAAAGCTTTCCGCCGTACTGCGGTCTTCTGTAGCCAGCTAGCGTCATCAAGGGCCTTGGTCAGTGGCAACCATTCATCATCATCTTGAAAAACGACCCCAATGCCCGTACACCGCTCGGTGATAATGTGGGGAAAGAATAATGCCACATTCGGATTGTGAATACTCAGCTGGATCTGTGAATGAATAATTTTTCCCACATTGATTGGCATATGGGTTATCGGTGCGTAAAGCAACACTCCCCTCTCCCTCTATACTTCGCTAGTGTGCCCGAATGGCATCAATCATATGGCCAAAAATGCATACCACATCGCAGTAGGGACTAACAAATATTTATCGGTGAAACAAGTGTACGATCCAGGTGTCTTCCACGGAGACCCCGGATAGCAGATTCTGCGCATCATCAAGTCTAAGTCGTGGTTTGCTGCCCAAGCCATATACACCAAATCATCCACAGCCGGTGTCTCAAGAACCCTATTAATCTCCACAGAACTAAAATCCACCAGCTTTCCTCTCACATATGCTTTATTATCGCTCCGCTCAGCCGCATTGGCATAAAATTTCCTCACTATCGGTGCCACCGCGGCTTGCGGTTGGGCACAAAATTTTGTCCATCCTCGATTAGTAATCTGATTAATAATACAATTTGGACCACAAGTTGGAACCCATGCTCTCGAATTGGAGCTCGATGTATTTTCGCATTTTCAAAGTGTTCTCTGGCGGCATCAATCACAAATAAGTGGGAAATATGCGATGAAGACGAAGAAGCATCATGACTTACCCGAGCTTTTTTAGGCGGCATCGTGGATTATTTGTGAAGAACAAGAAGCCCGGAGTAGATGGTGGGTTGTCGGAAGAATGCCTCGCCAGAAATTCTTCAGTGGCGGCCGGAGAGTTCAGTGGTGGCCGAAGAAATTCAGTGGTGGCCGGAAATGTGTAGTGGTGGCCGGAAATATCACTTCTTGATGCTTGGTGAAGGTGGTGACACAAGATTTTAACTGAAATTGATACAAAACAAAATATTTGAGTGAGATTGAGAGAGGAGGCGGCGGAAAATTGAGAGGAGAAGGGTAGGGTTCGAATGGGGGAGAGAAAAAAAAGTTCTTCAGATTTAAAATTTCCGTGACCCGCCCGGGAGGACATGAGTTTCTGCCCGGGCGGATGACTTACGGCTTTTTGAATTTTTTTAAAAGGGGGCCTCGGGAGAAAGTTCTACGGATTTTTTTAAAAAAATTTGTAAAAGTTGCGTTCGCAGCCCCCAATTTTTTTTATATTTAAACTTAATAAATAAACTAAAGCAGTAAAATCGAATTAAGTAGGAAAGAGAGGTAGTCCTCAATTTATAGTCGAGAGCTTGACTGTCGGTTAGTTTCAGTTCAGATTGTCCTGGAACCGGGTGATTCCAAGTTATGGCTCAATTGTGCCACCATGTAGTGCTTCAGTCGCTGGGCATTGACCGTAAATGTCCCATCCTTTCCATCTTGCAATTCTACAGCTCCCGATGGGTAAACTTTAGAAATCAAGAATGGACCAGACCATCACGATTTCAATTTTCCAGGAAACAGTCGCAACCGGGAGTTGTAGAGTAGGACATTTTCTCCTTCTTTGAATTCCCTTTCGATGATTCGCCTGTCATGAGCCCTCTTTGTCTTTTCCTTGTATGACAACGCGAGATCATATGCCAGATTTCGGAATTCCTCCAACTGATCCAATTGAAGTAGACGTCGTTCACCTGCATCAGTAAAATTAAAGTTTAGTTCTTTTGTTGCCCAATATGCCCGATGCTCTAACTCTACAGGTAGATGACATGCTTTACCAAATAATAACCTATATGGTGTAGTGCCTATAGGTGTTTTGAAAGCAGTCCTATTTGCCCAAAGAGCATCATCTAACCTCAATGACCAGTTTTTCCGACTGACACCTATCATTTTTCGAAAATCCGCTTGATCTCTCGGTTCGACACTTCCACTTGACCACTCGTCTGGGGGTGATAGGGGGTAGAAATATTATGTGTGACACCGTATTTTCTCAAAAGTTTTTCAAAGAATTTGTTGCAAAAATGGGTGGCCACCATCACTAATGATTGCTCGTGGTGTCCCAAACCTGTTAAAAATATTTTTCTTTAGAAATTTCAGGACCACTTGAGCATCATTAGTGGCATATGCTTCTGCCTCTACCCATTTAGACACATAGTCAACCGCCATCAAAATATACTTTTTCGTGAACAAACTGGGAAACGGTCCCATGAAGTCTATCCCCACACATCAAAAACCTCACACTCAAGAATATTATTTAATGGCATTTCACGACGGTTAGAGATGTTACATGACCACTGGCATTCATCACAGGTAAGCACATAAGAACGAGCATCTTTAAATAGAGTTGGCCAATAGAAGCCACATTCAAGTACCTTAGATGTCGTCCTTGTTGGTCCAAAATGACCACCTACCTCACGATTATAGCAATGGTTGAGAATTTGACCAAACTCATCCTCTGCAACACACCTTATTATCATGGAATCTGCACAAATCTTAAACAAAAATGGTTCCTCCCAAAAATAATGTTTCACGTCAGAGAAGCATTTCTTTCGTTGGTGAAACGATAGATTTGGTGGTGGTGTGCCTGTGACAAGGAAGTTAGCGAAATTTGCATACCAAGGGCAGTGTTTCACCTCAAATAGCTACTCATCAGGAAACCAATCATTAATAGCATGATCGACACAGTCATTACTAATAAATTCTAATCTAGACAAGTGATCTGCTACCACATTCTCAACACCCTTCTTATCTTTTATTTCTAAATCAAATTCTTGTGACAATAAAATCCACCGAAGTAGGCGTGGCTTTGCATCTTTCTTGGCAAGTAAAGATTTTAGTGCAGAGTGATCTGTGTAAACAAAGACTTTGGACAAAACAAGATATGAATGATATTTATCAAGCGCGAATACTACTGCAAGTAATTCCTTTTCAGTGGTTGCATAATTCAATTGAGCCTCATCTAAGGTTTTACTTGCGTAGTATATCGTATGAAATACCTTGTTTTGCCGCTGGCCAAGAATAGCACCAACCGCAGTATTGCTGGCATCGCACATGAACTCAAGTGTAGATCCCAATCCGGTGCCACCAAAACAGGAGCCATCACCAAGCGCTCCTTTAAATCCTCGTATGCCTCCAGACAGTAAGAGTTAAAATCAAACGGCACATCTTTCATAAGTAAAGAAGATAGAGGTTTGGAAATTTTTGAAAAACCTTTAATAAAACGCCGATAAAAATCGACGTGGCCTAGAAAACTTCTAACTCCCTTTATGGATGTCGGAGGTGGTAAGTTCTTGATAACTTCGACTTTTGCCTTATCCACCTCTATTCCATGCTCTGATATTTTGTGCCCCAATATTATGATTTCTTGTACCATAAAATGGCACTTTTTCCAATTCAGCACCAAGTTTGTCTCCTCGCATCTCATCAACACCACCTTCAATTTCTGCAAACAGTCATCAAAAGAAGAGCCAAATATCGAGAAGTCATCCATAAATATCTCAAGGAAAGTTTCTATCATGTCATGAAATATAGCGGTTATGCATTGCTGAAAAGTGGCAGGGGCATTACACAAACCAAAGGGCATCCGTCTAAAAGCAAAAGTGCCATAAGGACAAGTGAAAGTGGTTTTTTCTTGGTCCTCGGGCGCAATCATGATTTGGTTATACCATGAATACCCATTCGAAAAACAATAAAACTCATGACCCGCTAACCTCTCAAGCATTTGATCAATGAAGGGCAGCAGAAAGTGATCTTTACGGGTAGCATCATTTAATTTCCTATAATCAATGCACACACGCCATCCCGTGACTATCCTAGTGGTATTAATTCGTTTTGTTCATTTGTGATAACAGTAATCCCACCCTTTTCGGCACACATTGAATAGGACTTACCCATGCACTATCAGATATATGATAAATAATACATGCATCAAGGAGTTTGATAGTTTCTGCTTTTACTACATCTTGCATCTTTGGATTCAATCTTCTCTGAGGTTGCACAGGGGGTGATTACTTTTCTTCCATCAATATCTTGTGCATACAGACTGATGGATTGATCCATTTTATATCTGTCAATTTCCATGCAAATGCACTCTTGTGCGCTTTCAAGACTTTTAGCAGTTTGTCCTCCATCACATCTGTCAAATAAGAAGAAATAATCACAGGAATTTTATTATTCTCACCTAGATAGACGTATTTCAGATGTGGAGGTAATGGCTTGAGCTCCAGAGTTGGTGGCTCCTCTAGGCTTGACTTCTGAGGATCAAGTTTCTTCGATCATCCAAGTCCTCTAATCTCATCCTTATTGGCCTCTTCCATTGTTGGTTGGCATTGAGGTATGACACTATTTCGGCTTTCTCTTCATCCAATTCGTCTTCTCTTAATTCAGTAGTGAGAGTGGCTTCCAAAGGCTCCCTAAGAGCATCCTGTACATAGTTAGACACAAGAGAATCAAAAGCATCAATTCTATAATAACTATCAGAATGCAGTGTGTGCTTAAGTGCATTAAAAACGTCAAAAGTAATCTCCTCTTCTCCCACTCGCAATCTCAACTTTCCTTTCTGCACATTGATCAGAGCCTTGCTAATTGCAAGGAACGGTCTCCCCAAAATCAAAGGCATCTCCATATCCTCCTCCATGTCGAGCACCACGAAATCTGCAAGAAAAATGAATTTGTCCACTTTCACTAGCACATCCTCAATAACTCCCCATGGATACTTGACATATATGTCCGCTAGCTTTAAAGACATCCTCGTTGGTTTAGGTTCTCCCAATCAAAGTTTCCTAAACACAGACAAAGGCATAAGATTAATACTTACACCCAGATCACACAAAGCTTTGTGAAAAACAACATCACCAATCATGCAAGGAATAGAAAAACTCCCTGGGTCTTTAAGTTTCGGTGGGATTTTGTGTTGCACAAAAGCAGAGAAATTTTCAGTTAGATTGACCGTCATGTGACCCTCCAATTTTCTCTTGTTTGCTAAGATATCCTTCAAAAATTTAGCATAACAAGGCATTTGCATCAAAGCATCAGCAAAATGAATATTGATATGCAATTTTTTTAAACACCTCAAGAAACATACCGAATTGCGCATCAAGTTTTGTTTTTTTCAATGCTGCAGGGAAAGGAGGAGGTATAACAATTTTTTATTGTGTAGTGGATGCTGGTGTAGTGTTCGAAGACTTACCTTTGGATGTCTCAGTCTGTTCATCCGGTACTTGACTTTTTTCCTTTTCTCTAGACTCTAAAATCTTCCCACTCTTCAACTCGATGTCCTTCACTTGTTCTTTAGGATTGGTCTCTGTGTTACTTGGCAAGGTGCCCGGCTCTCTACTTGTTATGATCTTTGCTAACTGTCCAATTTGATTCTCTAGCCCCTTTATCGATGCATCTTGGTTTTGGAGTCTAGTTTCAGTGGAAGAGATAAACTTAGACATCATTTGCTCCAAATTAGAATTTTCTTCTCTAGGAGGGTCAGATCTGTACATTGATTGTTTCACATATGGTTGTCCTCCATGTGGTTGATTCTGACTGTTTTGGCCACCCCATGAGAAGTTGGGATGTTGCCTCCATCCAGGATTGTATGTGTTCGAATACGGATCATTCCTTGGACGGTTTTGGACTCCCACTTGATTCACTGGTGCCCCTTCTTGCGCATAAAAGGGATTGCCATCTTGACAGTCTTTCGCAAAATGTTCACCTCCACACTTATCACAGAATATCTCTTGAAGACGCATAGTCGTGCCACCCATATTCAAGCCGTCCATTTCCTGTTTAAGACATCAAGTTGTGCAGTAATAGCGGAAAGGTCAGTTACCTGGTGAACTCCTGCACTTCTCCGCTGGTTGTTCTTTTCAGTTGAGGATGATAGCTGCTAGCAGCCATCTCCTTCAATAACTCGTATCCTTCCTCATCAGTTTTTCTCAATAGGTTCCCACAAGCAGCATTATCTATCATAGTACGATTAGGAGTGAGTAAGCCATAGTAAAAGGTTTGAACGACTAACCCAAGTGGCAGTTCGTGATGAGGGCATCTCCGTAATAGATCTTTGAAACGCTCCCATGCCTCATATAAAGACTCTTGCTTGAATTGAGCAAATTGGTGATGTCTGCCCGCAGCTTCATGGTCTTAGATGGAGGTAAGTATTTAATGAGAAACGCTTTCGCCATGTCCTCCCATGTGGTGATCGAACCTACAGGCAAACAATTTAACCATGCTTTAGCTTTGTCACGTAAGGAGAAAAAAAATAAATGCAACCTAACAGCATCATCAGAAACTCCATTAAATTAAAAGTAT
The DNA here is from genome assembly GCF_025594145.1 of Primulina tabacum. Lineage (NCBI taxonomy): Eukaryota > Viridiplantae > Streptophyta > Magnoliopsida > Lamiales > Gesneriaceae > Primulina > Primulina tabacum. The sequence continues at coordinate 34,464,964 of NC_134555.1, forward strand.
TGCAAATTTCAAGGAAAACTGTGATGTGCGTGTTTGGGTCATCTACTGCAGATCCTCAAAACTGGACTGTATTGTGAATCATCTGAATTATGGCCGGCTTGATTTCGAAGTGGTTTGCCCTCACAATAGGCCTCACAATGCTGGGGCGTGCACCATCCAAAGAAGGCTGGGCATACTCTAGCATCGGTATGCGGCGTGGCATCTCAACATGTCTGTCTTCATGGTGTTCCTCCTCATGCTCGTGCCTCTCCATCAGTTCCTTTAGACTCTGCTGCTGTCTTCTTCTACGGAAAGTTCTTTCAATTTCTGGGTCAAACTGCTCAAGCTCCACGTCAAGTGACTTTGGCATTCACTGGAAAAGATATCTGAAATAGAATATGGAGTGTTAGCTCAAAAAAAATAAAACAATGCTAAAGAAAATAACTAGAAATAAAATTGTGAATTAACAGTCTCCGGCAACGGCGCCAAAAACTTGGTCGAGCAAAACTTGCACTGTGGAATCCTTAATAAAAATATGATTTTGTATGCTCGAAAATTAATCGCAAGTGCACGATGTCAAGTAATAGTATAATGTACGCGAGTACGAGTATCGTTCTACTGGAGACTGTATTTTGCAATTATTATTTTCAGTTATCAAATCTTTAGCAACAAAATTTGGACGGTTGTTTATGACTACTAAAATTAAATAAAACTCAAAGATAAAACTCAAGAATTAAATAATGAGATATAGAATCTAGACCAATTAATTAAATTTCAATGAGAAATGAATTTGTTGGGAATTTCAGTTCACCTACCCCTCGTTAATTAATTAATTCGTTCGATAGTTATTTATGCTTCCGACAGGATTTCTTATTCAATTGAACACGCCTTCTCAAGCTATATCAAACTAATTCTACTCAGTGAAGTAATTAAATTTCTTTAATTATTTATCAAGAGTGAATCGCATATCGATCTATGAAATCCCCTAGTTTTCGACCTTTAGGACTATAACTATCGACATGTATCCAATTTAATATTTCTATGTAAATTGTAAATCCACGGACTATACTACTCGATCATATCACAAGCTATTCTCTCGAACTCACTCACGATATGAGACTATTATTAAAGTTAGCTATGCTTTAATAATCGTAATAAAAACAGTAGTATACTCAAGAACAAATCAACAATTGAAATACAAATTAACTAAATTAGTTTCGAGGTAAGATACCCTTAAATCCCAACAAATATTTTAGTTTAGCTACTCGAATTCATAGTGAAAATAAACAACACAATGTTTAAATGATAAATTCTAAATAAGAAATACTAGACGAGACGAGATCTGCGAAGAACTGTGCACGGAAATCTTCAAATCTTCAACTCCACGCAATTGCTCCAAGATTTTTCTCCCTCTCTAGACTCCTTGACTGCTGAATTATGTCTGAACATCTTCCCAAATCGTCCAATCTATCAGCCTCCTTTCGAAATTTAGGAAAGATCGACAGCAAATCTTTCCAAAAATCAAACGCGCCCGGGCGGACATAAGTTTCCGCCCGGGCAGTGGCCTTCACAGATTTTGTTTTATTTTTTTCATCGACGCGCTCGGACGGACATAAGTTTGCACCCGGGCGGATGACTCTCGCAAAGATTTCTTTTTCTCAGACCTAGCAGGCGCCCGGGCGGAGGTCTCTCGCACATCGATGCATTTTCTTCAATTTATTCACAAATCTCCTGCATTTTCACACACGAGACACATGAACAACAATAAAAACATAATATATGCCAAAATGTCACAAAATGCATGCAATCTAAACGATATGTGCAATACAATGAGCTAGCACCTAATATGAAAAACACGTAAAATCCACCTACATCAGTAACGCTTGAAAGATGCAAAATTGATGACTCTTAATATTCTTTATACATATAAAAAAATATTAAGTATGTGCCTAGAAATATGTGAAAACCAGATTAAATAGTACTAATAAATTCAACAAAACCTTCTTGTTCAACTATTAAAAAAAGTTGGCAAAAATTCGTAAAAAAATTTAAAAATGACTTTTTGAGAAATTTCTTTTGTAATCATAAGACTTTTAGCATTTAAAAGAACAATTTTTTTGGGTTGGTTCTCTGACGATTGATTGTGAGGTATCAAGGTCAAGTTTATGTACATTGACCAAATATTTTTCAAAGTTTCGGTTCCACTACCTTTTTTGTAAGAATATCTATTTTTTCAAATTCTACACACGACAAAAGAGTCGTTCGTACATGTTTTTTTTTTCAATTACGAAGTGATCCCAAATCCTGCTTCGCTTAGCTCGGCTCGTTATCATGTTGCTTGCTCCGGTAGATGACAGTTCAAAATTCCCACCATCTTCGTTGGGGACTTCCATATCATCTTTCTCCTCGTGGTCGGGTTTGACTTCTTCAAAGTCAGGAATGTAGCCAAAATCTTCACCAAATTCCAAAATCATCATAAGCACACCCCGTCGCGCACCTATGTCACAATTACTGGAATTACGGTTTGAAGACGACCCAATCGAAATAAAATTTAGTGAATGTATAATAAATAATAACAAATAGGAGATTGAGTGTAGAGAAACTTTAAATCTGAAGAATGAGATTGTTGTGTGAAAATTTGAAAAACAATCATATATTTATACTATAATTTGGAGTAGGTGGGATAAAAAAATTTGCAATTTGGCCTCCAATTTGGGGGTCAAATTGGAAAAAAAAATTAGTTGTAGTCATTGGGCCAACAGATGCAATTGTAGCTGCTGGCTCAATGACTGTTTTCATTTTATAAAATTTTATTTAAATCCATAAGTGAAAAATAGTCCTAATCCATTCACTAATGAAATCGGGGTGGTTCCAAAATTGTTACGTCAAACCGATGGTTGCAAGACCAACATGATTGCATGAAAACTGCAATCAGTTGAGCATGAGCAGTTGTTAGCAGTTTCGGTATTTTGATCAGTCTGATCAGCTTGGTTATCCAAATGAAACGATTCAGTATGCATTACAAAGCTAAGATGATGATCTACAAATCTTATTCACAAGCAAAATCTGAATCGGAGTGTAAAATGCTGATAAAAGATGAATAAAATATGAGTTCTGCTACTGAAACCAGCAAGGAAGATTTCGACAGACCTCATCAATTTGGTTTTGTTGAGCAGACGAACAAAACTGAACAAAAACATCAAAATAAGTTGGGCTTGGGAAAAGTGGCCAACAAGGCAGAAATAACCGTTTCAATATCAGAATAGTACATGAACTTTCCAAATGATCATATTCTTATTTATAACGTATATATCATTTCTGCAGCCTATAAAAACAACATCTTGAAGATCAAATACAAGCTTTTGAAGGGGATTCAAATCTTGAGCACACTACATGAAGAAATGAGCTAGAATGAGATCAATTTCAAGTGTGAGGATACATTTGAGATATACAAACACTTTAATGGATTAAATTCTCACACACAATCACTCATACATATGCATAAGAGTTGAGATTCAAATTTTAGTTGAGTGAGTCTTCACATAAAGATAATAAATATTGTGTTTTTAGTCTTGACATAAGAGACATTAAATATTATGTGGATTGTGAGGTTGCGACCTACAATAGAGAGTGTGCTAGGAGTTTTAATTAGATAATAGATAAGTTCTAAGTTGAAATGGATTTGTACAAGGAGTTGTTTAAATCGAAGTCTTCTAGTAGATCATTCCCAAGGGGAAAAAGATGTGACATATGAGTTGTTAATCTCTGAACATCCATAGACAAATTCGTGCCTATTTATTCAAAACATTTACTTATCATTGCTACTGTTTTAAGTATACATTGTTGAAAAATTTTATGTGTTCTTCAAGTACCAAAATATTTCATATCAAGTGTTTGATAAAATGCTTAAACCAAAATGTTTTTACTAATTCAACTTGTATATCTTTTAGATACTTTACAAAATATTTAATCAATTTCTACAAAAAATTATTTTAAGTGTATTCTACTTGGTTTGAAAAATAAACTCAATTTAATTCATCGATATTCAATATTTTAATAACCGAGCTATTGTAGCTCAATGATTATCCCCCGATCGATCATATCATTTGATATCAAAGACGGTTGTTCTCGAAAGATCATTTGAAATTGATTATGATATTTAAAATTCGAAATTTCATATTTTTCTAGCATATATATGCATGATTGAATTTTCGCTTGAAGCGGCCGTGAGAAAATAGCTTATCCTCTTGCTCAAGTGTTAGAATGATAAATTGAATTTTACGTTGCAAACTAGACTCGTAAATGATCGCATCGATATAAAATTTGTAGCCTGGTAATGCATGAGGAAAAACAGTTTACTTGTTCAATTCAGACCATAAGTGTTGCAACACAAAATAGGATAGGAAGAAATTTGGTTAGTTATATCTATACTTTTATGAATTTCAAAATTTAAGATATATGGGAGAAATCATTTTAAATGTTTAGGGGGAGAAAATGTTGCGCTTTAATTGTTTTGAAATTTTGGTTTTTTGATTAATTCAAAAAAAGGTAAAAATATGTTTGTTGAAATAATTGTTTATCTACATCAAAAAAGGAGAGATTGTTGGGTTTTAAAATTCTAACAATCTTGATTTTTATGATAACAAAATTTTTATTGTGTTTCTTACATATTTACTCAATTGTGAAATTGCTAATTCAATATGGAAACTGAAACCCAGATTTGACCAAACTGAAAATCTAACGAGCTTCAGTGTTTTGATTATATCTCACAGTTCAGTGATCAGAATGACTAGCCGCGAAGACGACTGAACATAAAACTCAATTTGGGACAAGTTTTATTTCACGTCAATTGGAGTAAATCGGATGTTATCTAGGAAAACTGATGATTGAAACCAAACTGATTGAACAAAAACAACAATCAGTAGAGCATGAGCAGTTGCGGTATTTTGGTCAACCTAATCAGCTCAAATATCCAAATGAAACGATTCAGTATTAGTTACAAAGCTAATAAAATAATAGACAAATCATATTCACAAGTCAAATTATGAATCTGAATGTAAAATACTGATAAATGACGATGAATATACGATTTTTGAGCAGACTGAAATCAGAAAGGAATATTTCAACAGATCTCATCAGTTTGGTTCAGTTGAGCAGACGAACAAAACTGAACAAAAAGGTCAAAATTTGTTGGGCTTGGGAAAAGTGAATATCTACGGGAAATGACCGTTTCAGTATCAGAAACAGTACATAAACTTTCCAAACAGTCATATCCTTGTATCTAAAGTATATATCATTATTGGAGCCTATAAATACAACATCTTAAAGATCAAATACAAGTTTTTGAAGGGGATTCAAACCATAGGCATCCTACATGAAGAAATGAGCTAGAATGACAGTAAGCCCAAGTGTGAGGATACATTTGAGAGATACACATACTGTAATTGATTAAATCATCACACACAATTACTCATACATATACACGAGAGTTGAGTATCAAAGTTTAGTGGAGCAAGTCTTAACACAAAGACATTAAATATTGCGTTTGTAATTTTGGCATAAGAGACGTTAAATATTATGCAGATTGTGATGTTGCGGCCTACAATAGAGATTGTGCAAGGCATTTTAATTAGGCAAGAGATGAGTCATAAGTTGAAATGTGTTTATACAAGGAGTTGTATAAATCAGAGTCTTCTAGTGGATCCTTCCTAATGGGAAGAAGGGGGTGACGTAGGAGTTGTTAGTCTCTGAACATCAATAAACAAATTCGTGCCTATTTATTCAAAACATTTACTTATCGTTTCTACTGTTTTAAAGATGCATTGTTGAAACATTTTATGTGTTCTTTAAATGCCAAAATAGTGCATACCATGTGTTTGATAAAATACTTCAACCAAAATGATTTTTATTTATTTAACTTCCATATCTTTTAGATACTTTACAAAATATTTAATCGATTTCTACGAAGGATTATTTTGAGTGTTTTTCGTATCGTTTGGTTTGAAAACCAAACTCGATTTAATTATTCGGTATTCAATATTTCAAAAATCGAACTATTGTAACTCAATTATTTTCCCCCAGTCGATCCTATCGGAAAAAAACCTTGTTTTTTTATTAAAAAAATTGTGTACAATCATTGGTACTAGTTGATCGGGCTTTCTAGTCGTTCTATATTTAAAGTTTTGCAATTGAATTTGTAGTTTTTTTTACAAGAATTCGTAGTATTAGATAATTTTTTTCTTTGGCAAGTAGATAATATTGTTTTGAAATTGAGTTTATTTATATATTGTCAAAACTTAAAGATGATGCAGTGTAGACCCGGACATGCAATATAAAATCTAAAACAAGTGCCTCGGGTCCCAGATTTTTTGGTGGCACCAAATTTTTTTTAAAACTACTAGTATAATATAATATAGTTAACTTATGAATTCATCTCATAAATAATGATTAATGGACAATGAAGAAGCAGCTATTTATTTTTGTAATCTCACTAATAAATATTTAGCAAGAATCGATGATCAATCAAGGATACATCTCTGGTGAGTTCTCGCCCAAAAAAGCCTCCACTATATATTTTACGACGATCAAGCTCATTATCGTTCCATTTCTCTGTCTATCGTTCTGTTTCATGTGATTTTATGGCACTTGGCTACATAATTTTGTGATCCATCAAAAGTTTCATGTGTCGAAAGAAGTTTTTTCAAGTTGAAGTTGCTCGGAACTTATCTCTGATCAACTATGTTACAATAAAAACTAAATGACATGACTATATTTTTTATCGAGAAAAAATGGTCGAGAAAATTGATTATCCCTTCAAAACTGCGAGGCAAACAATATTCAAATGAATATGTACTGGTTCGAAACATTAATTTCATATTTTTTGAAACTTCCACTACTCAATTTTCTTAAAAAGTACTAGAATTTTTTTTCTAATTAATCGGCCGAATGAAACTATACATATATATATATATATATATATATATACTTCTTCAAATAACCTTGCATCATTTAAAAATAAAACCACCAACTATATTTGAAAATTCAAAGGAAAGAATTCAAAACAAAATCGTCAATCGTTCTAACTTAGCAATATTTCAAAATAAACCAAACTCTAACATCATCTCAAAAACCTCTCAAAGACATCATAAAAGTCATAAAAACTTTAACGTAAACTTAAATCATAAAATTAATCTAATTTGCAGAAACTAGCGCTGGTCCTCGGGTTGTGTGCATCTTCAAACCAGCAAGATCAACCATCAAGTCCCTCATTAACATCGACATCATGCTCACCTGCATCAATCACACCTAGTGAGTCTATTGACTCAGCAAACCTTAACCATGATAACAAATAATACATATATAATCACGTGCAATAGTGAAAATACTTTTACTTAAAATAACTTTTCATGAGCATACATAAACTTAAACATTTTTCCTTTCATCATATACATTTCCTTTTCATTATATATGTAAATGTTTTCTTTTTTCGCTGAATTCAGATCGTTAATTGTGACTTTCGTATTAGTTGAAGGTCGATGGATCCATCTACGAATAACCACGGTACTGGGCGGCAGGGACATCAGCGACACTCTCACCCGTCAACTGAGCATTGGCCTTACATATCATCGTATTATCATAATCATTGTATCATAGTCACAATTACTTCACTTCCTTCAATTTTTCATATTTTCATCAATTTATAAAAATTAAAGCATGCATAAATCATTTTTCTTTTAAATCAAGCATGCAACATATCTTTTAGCATGTACGGTTCATCATAAATTTCCATAAACATTTAAGATAAACGTGCTAACATATTTTACAGCATTCAGGGAACTGCCAGGACGTCTACTATTTTTCAGGTGTAAAATGATCGTTTTACCCTTAGACATAAAATTCCTCGATTTTGACTTTTTCTTACATTCGTTAACTCTAGATCATCCCAAATAATTATTTAAGCTTAATTTAAATTTCTGATATTTTTATTTAGCTTAAATTCGAGGCTTTCTATTTATTTTATATATATTAAGTAGAGCGTTTAATTCCCGAATTAATTCAAACTTTATTATTAAATTATCAAATTTTAAATATAGACTTTTTATTGCTTAAATTACCCTTGTGAGCCATGAGCCCCCTTCCCCCCCGGTGGACCCACGGTTCAAGTCTTAAGCTTTTAAATCAAGAATTCGAACCCTAACGTGAACCCTCGAGCCACCTTGCGATTTCTTCGAGCCACCCTGAGCCAGCCTTTGACCAGCCCACCTAGGAACCCTCTGGACTCGAACTAGCCCGCTGCAGCCCCCTGCATGATTCAACAAGCCGCACGACCATAGCTAGATAACCTAGGACTCTTCGTAACTCGGTTAGGACTCCTACCCTCGAGCCACCACCGATCCCTCACACTCTTGACCCTCTCAGGGCCCTGTCAGACCTATCCTGGACCCCCTGGCCAAGCCGCAACCCTCATGCGCACATCTGCTATCTCGGTTGGTTTGGGAAGAGTCCTAACTCACTTGGTCTCTTCCCTAGCCGTTGTGCTTGAATCCCACGCTAGGACTCCTCCTCACACTCAACCATGTCCAACCTCAGCCCTGGTCAAGCCTTGATCGAGCTGTGCGCTGGTTTTCCCTTTAACCGAACCCTAGTGCCCAACATGAAATAATTTTCGTTCAAGCCTTGTTCTTAACGTGTGCAGCCTTTGATTTGGCACTTATGGACCCTTATTGTGTTGGAAAAACTTCCCGCCATGTTACCATACCATGGCAGCCCCTTTATGCATCATTAGGAAGAGTTTCATATCATCCAAACACAAGTTATATGCATGTATATTCAATAAAACGAAAATACAACTTGTGCAACATATTTTTCATGCAAAGTTAATCAAATATACATATTATGATGTGAAAGATGTTTGAAAAAAGTTAAGGCGTGCCTTTGCGTAAATTACGCTCGAAAACAAATTGACGATGCAAAGGACGACGACGTAGAACTCCTAGGCTGAAAACCCTTTGAAAACCGATGCTTTCCTTGAAGAAATTCATGCGTGTGTGTGTGTGTGTTTTGTTTTGGGGGAGGGGAGAGTCCTTCTGATTTGAGGGGAAGGTGCATGAGCTTTGTGGAATGGGGAAAGGGTTTATGCTAATTTATTTTAATTAAATCATGTGTAGAAGTCTAGGCTCATTAACATGGTTTAATAGGCCCATTAAGCCCATTAGTGCATATTTAAAATATTTCATTTAGGAAAGTTCGTGAAAGTATTAGCTGAGTTTTCGAAAAATTGATATTTTAGTCGAAAATGGAATACCGTTAAAAATTACGACTCGGCGTATAAAATCACTTCAACAATTCCTTATTCTCAAAAATATCATATATCATCAACCTTATTTTAAAAAATTAAAACAATTATTTCATAAAATATATTCCCCTTTTCAGCCATCGGTTTTCGTTCCTCGATCGCATGTCGAATAACCTTTAAAAATACAGTTTTATGCATCCAAGTAGAGAACTACCTCCTAACCATATAAACATATTTAACATAATTAATTTATGCAATTAAAATCATTTAATTTGTTATTTTTCATTTCTCTAGATTTGCATACTGTTGAATTACGTCATCTTATTTTTGGACCTTACATTTTCTTTGGATGATCTTGACTTTATTAATATTTTTTATCACATAATGTTTTGAATGATATGTTTTGTCTATATTTTATTTCTAGAACTCGTGTTATTTATACTATAATTTTTATCGATTAACTCAGGTCCGACACTTATACGATGTACATAAAAAATATCTAGTTGTAATATTTATAAAAGAAAAGGTAACATAAACACAAAAATATAAGGTAGAGATGTTGGAAGCATAATCGATACAAGAGAATTTTGAGAGAAATAGACTTAAGAATTCTGAAACTATTTTATTTCTTGTTCTTGTTCTCTGCACAATTGTGTGACTTACCTAGCCATATATTTATATTAAATAATTTCTAATCTTATCAGAGTTTTATTTAAACTAGAGAGTCCTACTCCCATTTATCTGGGAAACTAATAAAGCATTAAATTGATTTAACTAGCTAGGACTCTTTGTTGTCATCCAACAGTCTCCCTCAAATCAAGTTCATCAGACTTCATCACACCGAGCATCTTCTTGCAGCTGGAGAAAATCTCGTATTTCAATGGTTTTGTGAAAATGTCAGCAACTTGTTCTTCGGTCCTACAAAACTAAAGTGTTATCTCCTCTTTGTTCACCAAATCTCTGATGTAGTGATACTTGATTTCAATATGTTTTCTTCTTCCATGAAAAACTGAATTTTTGGCCAAGGCTATTGCTAACTTGCTATCACATTTGATAGTAGTTGGGTGCTCTTGCTTATGGTGTAAATCGGCAAGCATTTGTCTCAATCTAATTGTTTGTGTTTTGTTGCTGCTATGTATTCAGCTTTTGCTGTCGAAAAAGCAACCATTTGTTGCTTCTTTGATGACAAACAAAAAAATCCAGATCCTAATTGAAAAGCATAGGCGGAAGTACTCTTCCGTTGTTCAGTGTCACCACCCCAATCACTCTCAGTATATCCCACGAGATGAAAATTATCAAACATAGAGTAGAGTACTCCATCATCCGTAGTCCCCTTTATATATCTCAAAATTCTCTTTGCTGCCTGTAAATGAGATTGCTTTGGATTCTCCATATACCTACTTATGATTCCCACACTGTACACAATGTATGGTCTTGTTGAAGTCAAGTAACGTAGACTTCAAACCAATATCTTGTAATATGATGAATTTACTAGTTCACCGGTACCTTCCTTGGTCAATTTCAGTCTTTCTTCCATTGGATTGCGGATGGGTTTACAATTAGACATTCTGAATCTGTTAAGAATGTCTTTAGCATACGTTTTCTGAGAGATAAATATTCTTCTCTCTGATTGTGCAACTTCAATGCCAAGAAAATAAGACATTAAACCCGTACCTATCATCTCAAACTCTTTTATCAAAACCTTCCTGAAGTTTGCAATCATCTCTTGACTATCTCCGATGAAGATAAGATCGTCGACATATAAGCAGACAATTAATATTTTATTGTCTTTCCCAACCTTGATATATAGTGTATGCTCAGAAGGACATTTGCTAAAGTTTTGTTGCATGAAATATGTGTTGATTATTGCATACCAAGCTCTAGGGGCTTTTCCTTTCTTGACATATCCGTCAAGTTGATTCACATATACTTCTTCTTTAAGTATGTCGTTGAGAAATGCAAACTGGACATCCATTTAATAAATTGCCCATTGATGTTGAGCTGCTAAAGATATGATCATTTTAGCAGTGTCTAGTCGAGCAACTGGTGCAAATACTTCAAAATAGTCTATCCATGGTTTTTATTTGTACCTTTTGGCTACTAATCGAGCATTGTACTTGTCAATTTCTCCAGTTGGCCTGTTTTTAGTTTTATATACCCACTTCACACCAATAGGCTTCTTTCTTTTTGGAAGACTTGTTAGTTCCCAAGTACCATTTCTCTGAATTGCATGCATCTCCTTGTCCATTGCTTGAATCCAATTTTCGGTACTTGACGATTCAGCATAATTTGTTGGATCGCAGCCTGCAAAAAGGGGAAAGCTAATAATTTCATCAATAGAGGCATCATTTTCGTTATATATGATGCAATCTCGTAGTCGTGCTGGTAAGATTTTTTCTCGCTGTGGGCGATCAGGTACTGTCAATGTGATAGGTTGTTCATTTGATTCATCATTATGTGTGTCAGATGCAACATCACTCTGAGAAGATTTCTTGTCAACTAACACAAATTTAAAATTATTTTCTTCTTCAATGCTCCATTTCCATTCATCATTTTCATCAAACGTGACATCTCGACTAACAATTATCTTTTGTGTAACGGTGTTATACAACCGATAGCCTTTAGTCACATCACTGTAGCCGAGAAATATGCACTTCTCTCTTTTAGCATCAAGTTTCTTTCTCAACTTCTTAGGCACGTGTGCATATGTCACACATCCAAACACACGAATTGTGCAACACTAGGAGGTCTTCCGTTCCAAATCTCGTATGGAGTTTTCAACTGGAGGGTCTTCGTTGGACATCTATTCAGTATGTATGTTGCACATGCAACTGCTTCTGCCCAAAATTGATTTGGTATATGTTTAGCTTGCAACATACAACAAACCATGCCCATAATAGTGTGATTTTCTCTTTCTAAAACTCCATTTTGTTGAGGTGTGTATCTAGTAGTCAGTTGATGCTTGATGCCGATTTGTCTAACAATTTGTCTCCAACCATATATTCAGAACCTTGATATGTCAGCGTGGTTTTAATTTTTAGTCCACTTTGTCTTTCTACATAAGACTTACATTGCTTAAAAAAATCAAGAGTCTATGATTTATTTTTGAGAAAATAGATCCAAGTATTTCTACTGAAATCATCAATGAATGTGATAAGGTACATACATCCTTGGTTTGAAGAAACCTCAAAAGGACCACAAAGATCAGAGTGCACTAGCTCCGGCGGCTTCTGGCTCTCCAAGACTGCCGTGAAGGAAATTCATTGCGGCACTTCTTTCCAACAACACAGGTCTTACATATATTTTCCGGAGGTGTGATGTGAGGTATTCCATACACCATTTTTTTACAACTGAGAACGTTCAAACTGACGAAGTTCACGTGCCCAAATCCCCAGTGCCATAACCATGATAGATCTTGAACTGATGTGCTAAAACAGAAAATATCATATTTAAGAGTAAAATGAAAAAGTCGATTCAGAGTCATTTTTACCTTTGCTATCAAACCATATGTTTTGTCTTGTATAGTTCAGTTGCCTTCATTGATATTGATGGCATAGCTTCGTTCGGACAACTGTCTTGTACTGAAAAGATTCTGATGAAGACCAGGAACATAATATACATATGTGATTAATGTCTTTGATCTATCTTTTGTAATTATGTTTATTTCTCCATTCCCTGAAACATGAATCCTCGTGTTTTTCCCAAATTTTACTTCTGACTGAACCATTTCATCCAGTTTTATGAATAGTTCTTGTCTCCCACACATATGATTATTGCATCCTGTGTCTATACAAACCAAATATTCTTATGATCTTTCACTGCAATATCACATGTGAATAACATGGTTTTTTCAGATTCATCACAATAATTCACTTCTTTTGTGGTATTATCTCTCTGCACCTGTCCATTAATTTTTTTTGTGCATTGAGATTTGTAGTGACCATATTTTTGACACTTGAAGCATTTAATATGAGATTTGTCCTTCTCTTTACCATTGTTTCTCTCTTTTCTTTTGACAGATTTATTGTTGTTCCTTTTATTGACTTGTCTATGGGAACTTGGTTGTCCTTCGAAGTATTTTGCTTTATCGATTGTCAACTGACTTTGTAAAGCTTCCTCAATTGTCTTCTCAGATATTTCTTCCAGACGTTGTTCATGTGCCAAAAGAGAACCCATGAACTCGTCATCTGACATAATTGATATATCCTTGGATTCTTCTATGGCTGTTACGATGTATTCGAACTGTATGGTCAAAGAACGGAGGACTTTCTCAGCTATTTGTGGACTAAACTTCACGCCATTGGCTTTCATCTGTTTGACTAATTCTAGCATCCTTGTAAAGAAATCAGAGATCGTTTTTGTTTTCTCCATTTGAAGAAGTTCAAATTGTCTTCTTACGGTTTGAAGGCGGATCTTTTGAAATTTCTCCACACCCTTGTAGGATTTTAAAAGAGTGTACCACACATTTTTTGTTGTCTTGGCTATCGAAATTTTTTCAAAATTATTTGAATCAACAGATTGAAAGATTATCAATAAAGCTTTTCGATCTTTCTACCGATTTTCTTGCAAGATGCTTTGGTCGTCCTTTGATAATGTTTCTATATTATCTGGTTTTGTGAATCATTCTTTGATGATGTCCAAGATCTCTTGGTATCCAAATAGTACTTCCATCTAATCTTCCAATGTTCAAAGTTCTTTCCAAGAAGCTTTGGAATTTGGGTTTGAAAGAAATCGTTGTTGGAAGCCATCAATTAAAGATATAACTCTGTGAGAAGATTTATTTATCACACCTGGAATATCTTCTCAAAATTTTGTGGAAACCTTTCTCCGATGCTTGATGTTTGAAACGTAATCGATATACGAGAATTTTGAGAGAAATAGACTTAAAAACTCTGAAACTATTTTATTTCTTGTTCTTGTTCTCTGCACAATTGTGTGACTTACCTAGCCATATATTTATATTAAATAATGTCTAATCTTATCAGAGTTTTATTTAAACTAAGGAGTCGTACTTCTATTTATCTGGAAAACTGATAAAGCATGAAGTCGATTTAACTAGCTAGGACTCTTTGTTGTCATCCAACAATAGCTAATAAAACAATACAATCCAAAAAATTCTTAATGGCTAATTTGCAATGACGGGTTTCTGACTTTCTGTACAGGTACATATACATCATCTAAGAACAAGTCAAAGTGTTGCTAATTCTAGAAAATGTTAGTAAATTTTTTGTGAGACAATCTCGTACATATTTATTCGTGAGACATGTCTATTTTTCTTATATTTACAACAAAAAGTAATATTTTTAACATAAAATATAATACTTTTTCATAGATGACCCAAATAGAATATTCATCTCAAAAAATTGACCCCCCGTGAGACTGTTTCACAAAAAAATTTTGTGAGAAAAGATTTAGAGTATTCCTTGTAAAACAGTCACTAGTGTGTTTGATTTTCATAACAATAATTTTTTGAGTGTGGCTGTTGCATAAGTATTTAATTAACGTGGTTCACAAGATACTGTATTAGTCTGAAATTTCCCGAAAGATAATAACTACGATTGATTTTCATACCAATAATATTTTGAGTGTGTCTGTTGCATAAGAAATATTCTGATTAACGTAGTTTACAAACAATTGCATTGGTCTGAAATTTCCCGAAAGACAATAACTGTGAGTTCTATCGTTATTAAAAAAAAAGTTTAGAATTTTCATACAGTATTAAAAATACATCTTTAAAGCTTTAATGTCGATTTAATGGAAGAAGTCAACTATCTATTAGATTAGTTGTCTTGGTTTTAGCTTATAAACACTAATTAATATATAAAATTATTTGATACATATTGTCGTTGATGTAATCCATCTAAAATCTTGAAACAAAAATAAATGAAAAGTTTGATTTGAATTCGACTCCAAAACCTCAATTTTTTTTAAAAAAAAAAAAGAAAAAGAATTCTTATAAAATATTGTACAACATAAATTGTAAAAATACATGATGTACAAAATGGGTAATTGTGCACCAATAAATCTTATACCAGTGTAAATTAAAATTAAGCCTAACAAAGAGTCGTCCCTGTTCTCCTTGTTTGAGCCAATCGGGAAACTAATAAATAAAAGCAGAAGCAAGAAAACTAAACTATCCGTGTAAAATGCACACATCGCAGCCGCAGCCGCCAGACTCAGATTCCGCAAAGGACTCAGCGGAGCGGCGCCTTCGTGAGGCAGAGGATCGGCTCAAGGAAGCGATAAAGGAGCTGCAACGCCGGCAGATAGGAGCTCAGGGAGGACTCCACCCGCCGTGCGACCACGCTGATGAGTCTTGCGTCGCCAATGCCGTCGGAAACCTCTGCCAGAGTTTTCTGTTATCGTATGGTATTCGAGTGGGGATCGGGATTCTCCTTCGGGCGTTTAAACTGGTTCGCATAAAGTCATATTCATCTCTCCTGGATCTCAAGGTTTAGCTATACGTTTCTTTGTTTTTTTTTTATCGTTGTTCCTTGATTCTGTAGAAAGATGATGACTTGATAGATATTTTCAGTGTGATCGCTCGATTTATTTTAATAAAGTTTGATCTTTGCCATTAATTACTGATATTTTTCAGGATTGACGTATTCTTTTTGACTAAAATAGTGTTGCAGTCTATAATTCATTTTCAGCAACAAATATGTATCTATCACTGGATTGGGTTACCTACTTTGACTATAATGATGATAGCTTTGAAAAACTGTGGGTAAAACGGGCTAGGCAGGGAATTGTGTGCAAGGTTAGGTTAAGGGGTTTTAACGAGACCTGGGAAATTTGCAAAGGTTTGGGGTTCTTCTGGCTGCTGGCAATGGCAGAATGAGTATCGCGGCATGAACTTGTTAACCGGGTGGTGTTGAAATCGATGCAAAGAGAATGTTATAAGAAGCAGTCCAAAATCAAAGTTAGACAGAAAACAAACTCTGGAATCTACAATGGATATTGAGGAATTTTATAACAATAAGATTCAGAGTCGGAAGAAATCAAAAAACCGATATGGATATTTCACTACTTTTTGGGTTTTGTTGGTTGGAATCTTTATGTGCACGAGTGTGCTGTTCCATGATTTGATAGAGGATATATACTTGTCAAGTGTGATGTATACATGGAAGAGTTCTGTTATTTACTGGTTGGGATTATTTGATAGAGGATATATACTTGTCAAGTGTGATATATACATGGAAGAGTTCTGTTATTTACTGGTTGGGGTTATTTAATATTTTGGCGACCTATTTATTTGATTGCAGCAACTTGTATCTGAGAAAGACCTTATAGTAAGAGAGGAAGCATGCCGAGTTGGTTTGCTTTTTGGAGGATTCACTGGTTCCTACCATGCTCTGAGGTGTTTGCTGAGAAAGCTTAGAAAGAAAGAGACACCGATGAATGCGTAAGTCAACAATTGCCGCTCATTTACTTGGTTTTTGACTGCACGTACTTGATGATGTTATGCCCTTGAAGATAATCTCAAAGTTCTTGATTTGGTATTCTCTCTTTGTTTGAGCCTTCATTTTTTTTATTTTGAAATAGATTTTCATTGTATGATTTATCCATTTCCGTGTGTATGACATTGTTAAAGGGGATGATGGGGCAGATTTTTAGCAGGTGCAGTCTCAGGATTATCTATCTTAGCATTAGATGATTCAAGCCGGAGGCGTACACTTTCCTTATATCTTTTGGCTAGGGTCGCTCAGGTATGAGTATATAATCTTTCATTTTCCTAGGTTTTTCCCAGTGTAAGAGGTACTATGACCAAGTTTGCATATTTTTACTTCGTCAATTATATGATTTCTTATCCAGTGTGCATATAACTCTGCTAAATCCAAAAACAAGTTCCACCTTTGGGGAAGCCATTGGAGTCACGGGGACACACTGCTTTTTTCAATAGCCTGTGCACAGGTATTGACTTATCACTTGCTGAAAGTTTCAATTTTAACTGTTGTTTCCTTTTTGTCGATATTCTATTTTAGGGTCAAAGATCTCTGGTATTGATAATGAGAGCTTAGAAGAACATATTATCGCACTAGAAATTATCTATGCTTGTTACAGATGATACTCAATTTTGATTTCCTTGTTCTAATGCATTCCTTTTGTTGTCGATTTTTCTAAGTATAAACACATTTCAGGTTATGTACGCTTTTGTTATGCGCCCTGAGAGCTTGCCAAAATCATATCAAGATTTCATTCAGAAAACAGGTCCAGTTGCTGCACCTGTGTACAAAGCTGTAAGGGATTGCTGTAGAGGTTCTCCAGTAGATATTGCCTCACTATCTACTTACTTGTCCAACAGAAGAGGATTTAGCACTGTGAAATTGGAGGAGTTTCCTCATATTGTTCCTTGCTCTGTTATCCACCCTATTACTGAGTCATGCTTATTTCACAATGCAAATTCTGCAAGAGATACCTTCAGGAAAACTTTTCCTCTATATTTCTCTTTGACATTTGTGCCATTTGTTGTTCTGCGGATGCAAAAGGTACATCCTCTCAGTATTAATGGTAAAAACCATGCCTTTGTAGTTTTTGTTATATGCTCATTTTTTATAAAAAAATGTTAACAGGGTGGACCAAGTAATTTGTGTTTATCGATTCATTCATTCTACAAAAAGTTAAGAGGGGATCAAATAAACTATACCCATTTTCAGTATAATAATTCCAGACTACCTGACCTAGGCTTTTAATTAGAAGATGGTGGAGAGCTTATTATCTTTATTTCATCGATGATCATTGCATAGTTGTGTAAGAGTACTCCTTTATTATTCTTCCTTGTACATTTTGGTAGAAGATATTGATTATTTCTTTGTCCAAGCAAATATTCAAGTAGTGTCTCTATTATGCATTTATCGAATTAGCAAATAGAAGAATCTTTGTTAATTGTTGTGTATCTTAACGAGTTTCGAAAATATTGGGATTGATCTCCTGTATAGCATACAGACTGCCAAAATGGGATTTACTAGATGGTTTTGCCTTCAGTGTTATAAGTTATGTAGCTGTGTTCCTAGCTAAGTTCTAGTCAATGCAAATGAGTTCTCATAATTGCTTAGTGGGTAACTATGTAATGTCTCTTTTCAAAGTTCATGGATGCTCCAGTTCGTACCTGTTGGCTTGCTGTTAAAGGTGCTGTGCGCTCTACAACATTCTTGTCTGCTTTTGTTGGCATCTTTCAGGTACTTTTTCCTGCTGCTGCATTTGTATACATATTCAGTCATCATAACTGTACTGATTAACATATCCCGGAAACAAAAGGGGGTAATATGCATGCACAGAAAAGTGGCATTGAAGGACCACAAGCTCTTGTATTGGCTTGCAGGGGGGATATCTGCCCTGTCTGTACTGTTGGAGAAGAAAGCTAGACGTGGAGAGTTGGCCTTGTATGTTCTTCCTCGAGCTGGAGAATCTTTATGGTATATCTTAGTGAATCGCCATTTGCTTCCAGATATAAAAAATGCCGAGGTACAAAAGACTCTTTGATCTCGTCAACTTAATTGGGGAATTCTACCAATGCTTTACAGTATTTTTTATTGAAAAGCATTCGAGCATATTTAGGTTATAAAATGTCTGATTTTCTGAAAACTTGCTTATTCCCTCTGCTTGATAAGCCCAATGTCCAGAATCAAGCATCTTTATTCCATTTTCTTGTCCTAGAAAAGTTTCCTTTTTTTCCAAAATTCCCTCTTCTCAATCATACAAGAGAGCCCCTTAAATTCTAGTCCAATTTTACCGAAGTAGTTGAATCCCAGGCACAAGGAATGGTATAATCGTTCTCGACTATTAACAAAAGACTGCGAAAGTGTGGAGAAACTACTTTATGGTTTGGTAACCTCTTCTTTTTCACCACCAGAATAATCAAGCAATGGTGTGAAGGGCTAATCAATAATAATATAAGCACACTTATGAATTGTTCAAGTCCAAATATAAAAGTGTTATTATTCTATCCCTGAACTAATTTTTATTTTCAAATATTCTAGGTCGCTTTGTTCTGTGCATGCATGGGTGGAATCATGTATTACTTAGAACATGAACCAGATACTATGGCTCCGTTTCTTAGAGGCCTGGTTCGCCGCTTCCTTGCGAGCAAAATCAGTAATCCAGGAGGCCCTTCAGCAAGTCGAAACACCTCTTATGCATATCTACATGCGTTGGATGTCATAAAAGAGCCACAGATGCAGGATGGCCGAGAGGACGAAAGTTCATCTTCTCATAAATACAATCTCGAATCTATTCCTGGACTCTGAGCATGTTTTTTTTTTCAATTGCTCAGCTGTGACAATTTGACTCCTGGCATTGATTCATAGACATTCATTCTTGGCAAGATTTCTTCTATCCAAGTTACTATGAACCCGGAGGAGGAGAGCGATGGTAAATTTGTCGTCTCACCTTCGTAAAAGTCTCATTGTTCCCTTTTAGCCGTAGTGTAAAATTTTTGGGGCAAATTTTTTTCAATTTCTTCATAAAACTGTGTTAGTTGAAGATTTGAGAGTGATTTTTTCATTTGTAAATATTGCCAACTCCATCTATATTATGATCGAACTCAACTTTAGTAGGATTAGAGGACTTCAATTGATGAGTCATTTGCGGTAGTGTCATGCATTCGTATTCTGACGTGTTTGGCACAGTTGTGTTCATCGATCTTGCATGGTACAATATATATATATATACAACTGTGCCAAACATATATATATATATATATATATATATATATATATATATATATATATATATATATGTTGGAATATTGAACGAAATGAGATATGAAGTTGTTCCACGTTTGAAGCCTTAGATTCTCTTCTTTGTTAATTCCAAGTTTGAATTATGAGATTGGGTCATTAAGAACACGAAAGTTTTTGAAAGAGATAAGATGCTAATAGGATGAGTCTCTATGAAATAAATACATGCGGCCGGCGAGGTGAGATCTCTTGGTTGTAATATACTTTTTAGACAAAATTTATTTGGAAAAAATAATATGTATTATTGTTTATTATTCTTCGAAAATTATGTCTGAAAGTTTGCACATATTTGAACCAAACATTGTGTCCCTTGACTTATCACAAAAGGTTGCGTTCGTATAATGAAGGTTGTGTTCCTTTCCGCAACCGGTGAATACGCCACAAATGATCAATTTTTTTCCCATTCGTACATATATTTGAAAGCTTCTGTATATTACTGTTCGCTGATATCAAGAGATTGTTGTGCTGCACTCTCTCGATTCGAAGTTGTTGGATGTTAGGGATGATTGTAATCACCCTAAAACACTGTTATACGTGCAATTTTGTCTTGTAGATAAATAATTCATCTTTGCCTAGACTTTACAATATTGTGTTGCTGCTTTGTTCCGGAATAAGAAATCAGGACGAATAACAATCGAAGACAAAATTTTTATACATTCTGGACATGTCGACCTTGTGTCATTCGGTCCATTGGCTACTTCTCCCGCTCACGGTGAAAAGCTGTCCAAATTTTCTAGTGCTGACTTCAAATGTGGTAGCAGAAAATACTCTTCTATCTCACCACACTAAGTCTGTCTCGATTCCTGAAGGAGGATCCCCTTGTTGTCACAGAAAGCGATACTGACATCCAACGAAGAATTGCTATTGATGCTTGGAATCACAATGATTTTCTCTGCAGGAATTACTTACTGAAGGGCCCGATGTCACACTGTACAATGTTTATTATTCTATCAAGACTGTCAAAAAATTGTGGGACTCTTTGAAAAAGAAATACAAGACATCGAACACGTGTATTACAAAGTTCGTTGTTGGAAAGTTTCTGAACTTCAAGATGATTGATAACAAAACAATAATGAGTCAGATGCAAGAAATTCAAATTATTCTTCTTGACATGCTGAATGAATGAATGGAAGTTAATGAATTTTTCCACATTGCATCAATCATTGAAAAATTGTCGCCTCTGTGAAAAAACTTCAAGAAATATCTGAAACACAAGCACAAGGTGTTAAAACTCGATGACCTGATCGTGAGACTTCAAATTGAGGAAGACAACTGAAATACGAAAGCCAAGACATACACAAAAGTAATGGAGCCCGAATCAAAGCTAGTCTAACAGAATCAAGCACTAGTCACAAGAGTAATGACCCCTACAATGACAAGAAACAAGATAAGGCTAATAAATTCAAAAGAGATTGCTACAACTGTGGCAAACCGAACCATATGGTCAATGATTGTCGTCTTCCAAAGAGAGAAATAAAAAAAAAAACAAAGACAAGCCAACGTCGAAGAAAAGTATGTACCAAATCCGTTGTGTTTAAACCAACTTGGTAGACAATCCAAGAGAAGGGATAAATACCGGCACCACTAGCCATTTTTGTGCCGAAAAAGATGTTTTCATCATACACTCCCATCAGTGAAAGTAACTATTTGTGGCAAACTCTACAACTTCTGATGTCATAGGACTTGGAAAAGTGATGCTTAAGACGACTTCTGACAAAAAATAATTCTCAAGAATGTATTGCAACTGCTAGACATCCGTAAGAATTGAGTATCTGAATCTCTATTGAGTAAGACCGGTTTTAGGCTTGTGTTTGAATTGGACAAGTTTGTCCTAACCAAAAATGGCGTATTTATAAACAAAAAGTACCAAGACAGTGGTGTCTTTAAGATGAATGTAATTAATGTTATCTAACCATTGAAAGATTTCTAGTATAAATATGCAGATTCAAAACTTCATATTAGAATAAATCAATTTCAATCTGTAATATACAAGATCTCGATCACACTTATTTTTTTAATATATCAAATTGGTCACCTAGCATACGTCTAATTGTTCATATCATATCATCAAATATCAACTTGTGTCACTCTGCCAACTCTAGACGTTCAAAGCTAACCGTTGAAAAATTTGTTCTTTATGGTGAACCGAGTGTTCTTAAACAAGCCATAAATTTTTGTGTTAAATTGATACTAAGAGTTTCAACTTAGACAGTATGATAAGTAATAGTCGAAGTTAGTTTATATAATGATTATATAAATCAAAGTCTTTTAATGAATTATTCTTCAAGTAGAAGACTATATGACAAAAAGTATATTTAAGTTAATAAAATATCCTTAAAAATTTAAATGTTTTTTACTTTACTTTGCACTTACTTTCTGTTCATTTTTGTTAAAATTCACATATTGAATATATATTATTACTAAATCTATCCGGACGGTTTTTTGCACTCAATTATTTTAAGAAGTTTGGGTAAACCTAGTTATTCAGAAAAAGATTTTAACAACTAACAACTGTTAAAGTCAGGTCAATTTTTTCAGAAAAAATCTAAAAGAGTTCATTAATCTCATCTAAATTCTTTTCCAATCCCAACACAATGTAATATACGAACCAAACCGTGATGGAGTCAATATAGCAAGATACGTATTTCCAACTTAAACAAGAATCCGGTGTTTCTTGAATACATGAAAAATGCAAGATTTAAGGTACCTTGGCATTTTTATCTCACTACTTCAGTAATACTTTTGTGAAATACTTCGTAAGAATGCCACAAATCAATACCCTTTGGCCTTTTACAATTGTTCAATTGCACGGTGAGGATTTCAACTTTCTTCCGAGAAGATTTCAGATGCATATCATTCTTCCAGAACTTTGCAAATATCAAAGGTTTTGTTACCTATTTTACATGAAATACCACTAAATACGCAGGCACACAAGCGCTTATGTGATAAACCTCCAATGGTATTGTGCGTCTTTGTTTCCTCTCCAATCACTTTCCACAGAGAATCGCTTATATCCCCAACTGCCCAAGCTATAGATATATGTGGGCGTGGATCCTATGAGAAATTTTGTAATAGTGTGTTGATATTTACAATTTGACGCGTTCATAGTAACTTAAACAAGGCAAAATTATGGAAATAACAGGCGTGTAAACAAACCTTGTAAAACTCGGGAAGATTATGAAGTCTGTACGCATCATTCACGGCTTCAATTTGCTTCTTTATCTGAAATAAAAGAAAGTATATAAAGTTCTGCATAATTTGAAGCACAAATGATAAATTTACTCGGGCTTCATAGGCCTGCCATTTAGATCCATATCATAAACAACTCTCATGTCAGACATATTTCAAGATGCATGATATCATGTGGGAAGATTTTGGATTGGTCTTTCCCGAGAACAACATGCTGCTATTCAAATTTGTTCGAACAATTCTCTAGTTCTTAAAATAATCAAAGAGCTTTCTGTGATTTATTCTCACATAAGAATTCCACTGTATTTGGAACTGGTCGTGAACAAAGAATCCATGAACTTACAGAACAATCCTTGCATTTCAAGATTCAGCAGCTCCTTAGAGGATGTGATAACATTTAGCTTATCTGCGGGCCATAAAGGCCCTTCTTTTGTATCCATTTTATCCACAGATGTACATTTCCAATCATTGGCATTTCACACTATATCATCTACCGCAGATTGTAAATTTTCTGCTATTTTTGGTAATGGTAATGGGACTGTAAAAAACCCGTTGACTGAAAGTTAGTAATTGTGCCATAAAAAAATGCAGCACAAGAGTCCTATATTTTTTACTTGCTATTTTGCCAAGAATATTAACTTTGCGTAAATCCAGACAACGTTCCTACATTAAAGCGTTTCACGAAAAATAAAAGTAGCTTACAGCAATGATTCAAAATTGTACCTCGGTTAAGCCTCCAGCAGTGACTTCCAAGGAAAGAAATGTCCGGGTATAATCATCGTTGGCAAATACCACCCACTTAGTAAAATCAATCCAGTACCTGTTAAATTTAAAGAACAACAGCCAGCAATGAACTTTAACCTTACAAAGCATCTACCATTACACAAAACTGGAAGCTTCTTCCACAGTGGTGGCAAAAGGGCAAGAGCGAGGGGGCAAAATCACTTTTTTTAAAGAAAATTTCCAAGTAAAAAACTAGTCATTCCCATTTGAGGGATGACTGTCCCACCATCGCCCGCAATAAATGCACTCCTACTTCTCACCTCCTATGAGACTGAAGTCTCTGTCTAAGCATGCCCACCATGGAATCTCTTTGATGTACTCGAATAGGAACAGTCCTTCCCAAGCTCACGTGAAACTCCCTACCTAGCACAACTTGCTCAAATTTCTGACCATCTTTAATCAAATCCCTTAAAGGGATGTCAACATCAACCACGTGAAGCTCAGGTATCAGCCGTGCGACCCTTTTCAGAAAAAGGGTCATCTCTTTTCTTTGCGTCAATGGAATTATAACTAAAACCACAAAAACAAAAAAGAAACTTTATTTCTGTAATCCAAGACAGAAATTAGAACCCAAACAGCTTAAACAAAAAAAAGCATATCATACCAGGGATGTAAACATGCAAAGCAAAGTTGCCCTCGACGTGGGGGAAGCTCCGGACTCGATTGGGTTGATCACTTTGTACAGCGTAATCAAATGTGCCTTTCAAAAGCAAAATTTCAAACAGTTGGGGTACGAGCATCACTAAATAAGAAAAATGCCGGAGTGTGCACAATCAGGGAATATTACCCAGTGAATTTGGCGGATGGAGGAGAGACAGAGGAGGTGGGGGGAGATTGATGGGTAATTCGGTCCGGTCGGATGATGCAGTGGGTTCGGATTCTGAATCGGATTCGGAGGAAGATTCGCCATACGACGCCCTCAGAGCTTCCATCTCCGCCTTACAGCTGATTCTCTATGTAATGCCCACAATGGTTAGTCCAACATCGTAATAGTATGTTGTAAAATATTTGCCATTAGCCCCTTAACTATTAAAGAAACTTCTTTTTAGTCACCCTTAATTCAGCTCAATTCTTCAAGAAGGGGGAAAAAAAGAACCAAAATGAATCATAACAATAAACTTCAGAAAAATTATTTTTGGTCCGGTAACTTGTACATTTTTCAGTTTTGATCTTCTCACAAGTCAATTAGCAATTTAGTAATATAAGTACACTAACTTGCATTTTTTCTGATTTCAATTTTTTTTGTCAGAATTAGCAATTTAGTGATCTTAGTACACCCACCAATGCGGATGCTCTAATTGATGACCGAAAATTGCTTATTTGGCAACCACACACGTTGACATGGATTAACAAATTGAGCATTCTGGGGTTTGGAGTGATAGTTGCATATGTATGGTCGTCCATGATTTTTTTATCATATGAAAATAAATAAGGACATTAGAGTAACACTCGGATGCTAACATCTCATTAATAGATCCACCACCATGGTATTAATTATGAGTATTTCAAATAATTTATATGATTTGTCAGGCGAATTAAATGTTTAACTCGAATTAATCCAAAATTATCGAAATAATATAGTAAATAGAGTAATTATGTATATTGTTGAACACATGATATTTTCTAAAAATTTACAACCGTCTATTTCCTCTGACTTTCTATTCTCTTCCATGTCTCAATCTTGTCTCACATTATAATTGCATCAATAATTTTAATGTGAAGTTATTCTATAAAACAATTTGATAATCAGTGATTTGATGATCTTTTAAGGACTAAAGTCAAAATTGGGGAAAAAAAATCTTGAACATTATTTTTCTACAATTTTTATGTTCACTGGATAATCGCGTTCAATTTTGGGTTTGCCTAGGTTTCATAATTCATGTCGTAACCCTGAAAAGTGATAAATGTATTGATGATTTAGCAGATGAATTTCCTCCTTTATGAAATCAGTATCATAATTAAGCACAATGTACTTGTCTAACCTTTAGGCCTGGGAAACTATGTTGGAATCGTACGACCAGTTATGAATGCGGTCGATGCAGGTTTTATACAAACGTGCCATTCACATTTGGGATTATACTTCTTCGAAGCAACCGACGGCAACAAGCAGGATTAGTCGAAGGGATCGATACGTGAGCCGTGCTCGCTAGCCATAGCCATCCCAGTGCAAAGACAAGTGAACATCACCTGCAACACAAAGGCACAAGCCTTGCTTAGAATTGTCCCCACATACCACAACTCATGTTCATGCTTGACCTATTGCGTACAATTTTCAAAACTATAGCCATTAAAGTCATCCATTCTTGGAGCGTCGCTTCCGTTTTCATGAGCCGACTCGAGTCAAAAGGTGCTTAACTGATACTTTAACTTGGGGGTTCGATGGAGGCTTATTTTAAACCTCCACAACACATTCCAAGCTAGAAAACGAATCCTTTAGTTGAGGAGAACTAATTAAACACGAGAGAGAATCAATATTCCAAATCATCAATCAAATTTTGTCATTCAAGCACGTTATTTATGTTTCATTCATGAGTTTATATGAGTTAATTTCTATTTGGTATTTGTTGCTCTTCTAAACGTGATCTTAGTAAACACCGTGAGACTGTAATTCTATGTAGTTAACGAGAATATGAAGATTTGTAAGATCTTCATCTTCCAGCAGAACGTGAGTGAGATATTTATGATAGTTACTGACATTTTAAGTTGATGGACAGAAGAAATTATCTTTGGAGCTCTTGAGACCAAAGAAGACTCGGACATGTGCAAGGCTAGCTCAGAGTCATAAAGACCAAGGAGTGATATGGAACCCCTTAGTTTTGTTGAAACTTTATATATCCTATGTTCTTACGGCTTTCATTTATTTTCATTTGCATTATTTACTTGATTTATCATAATTGTTAGATCGATCGAAAGGGATTTTGCCATGAAACTCGAAGTTTTGGACAAATCATTTTAAACTACTAAAGAATCCGAAAACCTATTTCATGCTCCCGGATTAGGTTCTACCAGATCTTATGTTTCTGACTAACACTAAAGTGGATAGGATCACACTCTTTGAACTAAATTTCCAAAGAAACTCAGTTTCAATCTTACAAGGTGTGTTTATCATCAAAACTATCAAGCTACCGTAGACATGAACAGGAAGTAATATCTGGCATATGGCAGGTGGATATAAATTTAGACCTGAAACGATGATGGCATACCTTTCCTGATCCTGAACAGTAAGAACACCGCTCTGTTTTAGAGGGCGACAAATGCTGGTTTCCACTACTAAGTGAGGAGACTGGTTCAACAAGCACAAGAGATCCAGAGCTTGAACAGCGAGCACAAGCAAGATATCCTGTACATCTGAAATGCTAAGTTCCACAAGCACCAAGATGTGTACCCGTTTTACACGGTTCGGGTTTAGACCATTAGTTCAATATCTAATTTAACTTAGTTGGTCTTCAAATATGGAAATACTATTCACACACACCATTAGTAAAAAAAGGTTGTCCATTATCGTCGCTTGGATCATGAGGTGCGGATGTCAACGATGGACGTTCCTTGTAGGTATATATATCTATATGGATCAGGAAAAGAAATAAAGTTTGTTCCTGCCAAGAAAGTTGGAATGTTGGATGACACGAGTTTGTTCCTGCCAAAAATACTATCGTTTGTATATTTTTCCATATCCTCTCTAGTAGGATACTACTAGAACTACAGAACAATCAGGTAGATGTAAAAGGTAATAAATAATTACAACAAGGATAAGAAATTCAAAAGGGTGACTAGGTAGACATCGAGTTTCATGGAATGTTTACCTGTACCAAGACAGTACTTGCATCTCTTATGTTCCTGTTGCTCCACATTATTTATCTCCACCACCATCAGGGCAGATATCACTCCCACTGCTCCGCCCGAGAATGAAGTCACGATTGGATCAACATCACTACAAGTTCAAATTGTGTTAATGAGGTGACATGGAAAAAATTTATAACCTTCAAATGTATAAAGAAATTGTAAAACTTTGTTACACATGTGGACCTCTTTGCCCGCCCTAAACAATTAAGTTTTTGATAAATTTATAGGCAAAATGTAAATTTTAGTCCTATATGTATTGAGTTTTGACATTTTTAGTCGTCTATCTTTAGTTGAATCAAATATTCCCGACAACCAATTTTGGTCTTCTCATTATCATGTAATTAAATGACTAATATTATTGATAAAATTTTATAAGTACATGGTTAAAAAAAATCCATTCATGTATGTTTAACAAAGTAATTATAACAATTTAACAACTAAAATTAGCAATTTAATTATATAATTTTGAGGAAAAAGACTAAAATTGTTTATTAAAACATAGTCATGTGAGTATAATTGAATGAATAAAAAATACAAGACTAAAAATTTCACGCCTCAGTACATACAAAATTAAAATTAACATTTTGCCTGATTTATAATTTGAGGCTAATGGAGGAGACAGTACTAGACGCTCGGTTCTTATCTAACAGAAGTTTTTGAAGATGGACTATTCCCCAGTTTTCTTCACTAATGTCAGCAGTTATGACATGCCATTATCCTCGGTACATCTACACTGATAACAAAAACCAACATTTTGTACAATAAAAGTTGACAGTGCACTGCTGTCTTTGGCCACCTAGCCAAATCTAAGTTATGTCATAATTTATAAGTAGAGGCAAATGGAGTAGACAGTATTTGATACTCAATCCTTATCTAACAGATAAAATTTTGAAAATGTGAGAATATCTATAATTTTATACTATTAGTTAAAGTTAAACCCCCAATACTAAATAGCTTTTGGTATGTTGGTTGTCACGCCCCGTGACCGGGGTTAGCGTTGTTTTACAACCACACAATTGAAAACAACAAGCCTCGTAGTACAGTATAAACCAAAAACCAGTTTATATCATAAATACCATAAAAATGGAGTCGTCCTTACAATAGTAACTCTGAAAAAGATAAAAATCTAATGAAGCGTTTACAACTTGAGTTAAAACTCACAAGAACATATTCTTAATTAAAATTCTTCATGCGTCCACTATCAGTCCAAAAACTGGTTTCTGATTCTTTTTTTCTCTATTTCTTCTTCTGATTTATCTGGGAGGGTAGAGTAAGGGGTGAGTATTTTGGGAAATACTCAGCAAGTGGGGGCCGTTCGAGCACAACATAACAAAATGCATAAAAATTCGAAACACACACCTTTCATAACATGACTCATACCACGTGCACATCATTAACCAGACACTGAGATTCATCTACTTTCAATGGTTTACTGATATCAGTCCCTAATTTTTACTCCTATAAGGGGGCGAGGCCGTATAGCGGTTATCTCCCCCACCGCGTAAGGGTACGTATGGTTGGGATTCCCACCCATATCAAGTTGAATTCTCACAGTGTAAAAATATTACTCATGCCAAAAATCGTAACCAGAAGGGGTAGAAGAAGAATTTGCACTAGGCCGAATTTTAAAACACACGAAATGCATAACCGAAATTCACACATTTAAAACAAGCCCACTTACCTTGATCCTTGGAGAAAACGTGAAAATTCGAGAAACATAGAAGAATCATGCAACCGACACTTCGAAAACGCAACAGCACATCGCCCGAAAAATCAGCCGTCTTGTAAAATTCCTTGCACCTTATTGAACCGTTGGATCGGGCTCAAACTTTTACAATACGTTACCAAGTACGTTAATTAAATTATGAACGGTGGAGATCGAGTTTGAAGTCATTTTAACTTGCTTATGGATGAAAAACCGTAAGTATGCTGTTTTTCGCCTAAAATTTGAGCAGTTTTCTTACGAAGGCTATAAACAAAAAACTAACTGTCGGATTTGAATGAAATTTGGATATGTTATTCGAAACATATTGAATCATATTCTGAACGGTGGAGATCATATTCCCATTACCCGAGCGAGAGAAACGAATTTCTGAACATGAACAGAATTTTGATGACTCGTGCAGAATTTTGGGAAGGAATTTCGAAAATTGGAGAGCAAAAACTCGAAAAATTGATGTATAAATGAGGTGTAAATTCTGAATGAAAGCTTCTCCTATTTATAAGGAAGTGGCTGCTATCCTGATCGTGTATTATCCTTGCGTTTGAATTTTTGAATCGAACTTTAAATCTAGGATAATTATTATATCAAATCTTATATCTTTATCTGGTATCAATATCATATCAAATCTTATATCTCTATCTGTTATAATCTTTTCAAATTTGAATTTATATATCAAAATTTACATGATTATATCCAAAAATTTCTTATTTAATTTCTTGTATCATGATCTATTTATTATCTCAAATTCAAAAATATGCACAATATTATCTTAAATCTCAAGCTCCAAAATATTGTACACGATATAATTATCTACTAACTTTAGATAATCTTTCAAATCTTACATCTTATAATGATATAGATACCCGAAGATTTCATAATACTAACACACTTAAATTATAGAAATATTATCATGATTACAAAATCTTGGGTTTTACATCCCTCCCTCCTTATGGGAAGTTTCGTCCTCGAAACTTGGGTTGGCTTAGTCTAAGAAGATGTACGAGTATTGCTCGCACATTTTCCATTCTAGTTCCCAAGTGACTTCTCTTTCAGTATGATTAGAATATCGTCTAAAATCCCTAAATCACATCCCAACGATTCTTGTTAGACATCTTAATAACTAAAGTGTTGACTTACTCATACTTTGAATTATACTTACACCACCATATTTTCTTATTATTACTTCTATTACTGCATCCATTGATAACACTATCATTGAACCAACATTATTAGAATCATTGAATCTACAACAACTTACTGTAACCCAATAGTCGCATATCTCATAATCATAATTTGATGAACTAGTTTTTTTATGAGAGAGGAAAACCAAAATAAAAACCTTTTGAATCCAAATGTAGCCCATTAATGTAACCCTAACCGAAATCCAAAAATCAATATCACTTTTCCATTGAACATTTAATAGAAAGACTAGTCTCATAATCCATCCAATATAAATCCCAAAAATCATTTCTTAAATTTTATACATAAGCTGGATCCCAATTATTATTGTTTCATATCCCAATGCTTGAAGTAATTTAAAATTTTCAAAAGTCAAACTATAACCCAATATGGTCAACCTAAAGTAATCTCAAAAGATAAAAATTCAAATTGATCATTTCATATAACCCTTAATCTCAAATTTTCTTTTCTTTTTCTCATATTAAATCTTAATTTCCCATCAAGACCATGAAATTGGTTTTGCTTAACGATTTCTCAAAGCACGGTTGCGTTGATAGTGAGGCTAGAATCCTCTTACCCATGTTTTTCTGATTTAAAGCGACAGCTACCACGTTCGTGTTGTCTGGAAGGTAGCTTATCGTCACGTCAAAATAATTCAATCCATCATCTCTGCCTCATATTCAATTCTTTGTGCGTGAACAAGTGCTTGAGGTTCTGATGGTCAGTGAAGATTCACACTTGGCGCTGTAAAGGTAATACCTCATATTCATTAATGCAAAAACTACTGCGGCTAACTCAAGGTCGCGAGTTGGGTAGTTTTGCTAATACAGTTCCAATTGCCTTGATGCAGAGGAAATTACTCTTCATTTTTGCATGAGCACATATCTTAGACCTTTCTTTGACAGATCTCTGTAATTGAAAAAATCATTGCCTTCATCAGGCAGCACTACCACCATTGGGGTCGCAAATTTCATCTTTAAAGTTTCAAAACTTTTCTCACATTCTTTGCTCCAATTGAATTTAGAGTTCTTTTCTGAGTTTTGTAAGCTGTATTGCTATTGAGCGAAGATCTTTGACAAATCCCGATAATAGCTCGTCAATCCTAAGAAGCTTTGAATTTCTGTCATTGTCATTGGTCTTGACCGGTCTTTGATTGCATCTACTTTCTTAGGATTCGCAAATACTCATGCCTTACATATTATGTGACCTAAGAAAGTGACGTTCTGTAGCCGCAACTCACCTTTATTGAACTGGAATACAATTCTCTCTCCATTGACCTAGGAAAAGTGAGATGTAGATGTTCTTTGTGGTCTTCTTCACTTAGTGAGTAAATGAGGATCCCCTCGGTGAATACCGCTAAAACGTTTGTCAAGTAATGGCTTGAACCTCTTTTTCGGAAGGCTGTTTTGGGAAAATCTTCAGCCCTGACCTTCAATTGGTAGTAGCCTGTTCTCAGGCCGAGTTTGGAGAAGTTGTAGCTTCTTTAAGTTGATCGAAAAGATCGTCTATCATTGGAAGAAGATATTTATTCTCGATTGTGATCTTATTGAGTTCTCTATAATCTATACACAATCTCATACTTCTGTCTTCCTTATTCACAAACAGTACTAGAGTTCCTTATGGAGACGTACTCGGTTGAAATTGCTTCTTGTCTAGCAATTCTTGGAGTTGTTCTTTTAGCTCGTGGACTTCAGTTGGCGTCATTCGGTATGGAGCTATTGAAATTGGTGCAGCACTAAGAACCACATTGATTTAAACTCAACCTCGTGGTCCGAGAATATCCTGAGAATTCACCCAGATAAACGTTCAGGAATTCTCGCATTAATAGGGTATCTTCCAGCTTGAGCTCAATTTCTTCATGCACTTCGTTCACCATTGCTAGGTAAACTTCTTTGCCTGATTTTATGGCTTTCCAAGTCTGGGAAGAAGAAAGAATGTATTTCTGTCTCTTGGCATTGCCATGATACCTGATTTCTTCTTGGTTCGCAGTTTGGATTTTGAAATTCTTACTCCGGAGATCTACTATTGCACTGCTCTTAGATAACCAATCCATTCATATGATGACGTCGAAATCTTACCAAAGTGCTTGGAATCATGTCGGCACGGAATATATGCGAATAGATTCTGATTTTATTTTATCTTGAAATTATCACAATTATTATGTCAAAGCTTAACACCCATATAAAATCTTGGAACTTAACTCAATATCAATCTATACTCTATTGATTTAAATCCCAAAAATTATAACTCAATCGTCATAAAATAAAATCTTATTCAACCTTGTACAAATGAAATTAATCCTCAATTAATTCTTGTTCTAAATCTTACTTTCAACAAGACAGTGATCTTAGAGATCTCCAACACAAACTATTTTTATTGAATGTCTTTCTCCTTGAATTATTCTTAGTACCGTAACGAAAGTCAAAACTTATTATGCTATATTTTCCTTAATATCCAACAATATCTCATAACTTATTTTATTCATATAAGATTGTAATCTACTGGTTATCCCAAAATAATATAAAATATTAAACCTTAAGATATTGTCTCCCAATTCATTTAAACAAGATAACCCAAAATCATACATATTTAAAGTTAACGCTTAGCATTCTTAAGAACCCAAATTAATGTTTACACATTTAACTATTGCCCAAAATCAACTTCCATATTGGAATATCCAAAACATATTATAACTCTTATATCAGATTTTCGCATACTAGTTTTTTTTTTCCATAAATAATTTATTGTCCCCAAATCAAATATTTCATCTTAAGTCAGAAGCTTAAGTCAACTTATCTCAGATAGATATAATCCCAACAATATAGGCCAATACTAATTGTTTCTTTAATAAAATTCCATAAAAATCTGATAAGCACGACAAGAAACTCGTTGAACGAGATTTTTCGAGATATTTTCCAAAAATAGAAAGTCTAGAGATAAACATATGGATTGAAAGAATACGTCGAGAATGTTCCAGAACAGTTGACATAATCGAATTTGGAATTTTCTTCAGAAAGTTATAGGATATACGAAACTTTTCTAAAATGCAAATACGCGATTTCAGATGCCTAAACGAAGGAATTTTGCGTTTTCGGACATTTCCTCACAACTTTGTGAATATCACTCGTTGGGTTGTTCCGAAGGAGACTGGATCGGCTCTTTGAAAAAATATGGCCGATTTTTTTTCCTTTTGGTAAGATTTTCCCCAACTGGATTATGAAACTGGCGGCTCTGATACCACTTAAATGTCACGCCCCGTGACCGGGGTCAGTCGACACTGGCGTTGTTTACAACCACACAATTGAAAACAACAAGCCTCGTAGTACAGTATAAACCAAAAACCAGTTTATATCATAAATACCATAAAAATGGAGTCGTCCTTACAATAGTAACTCTGAAAAAGATAAAAATCTGCGGAAGCGTTTACAACTTGAGTTAAAACTCACAAGAACATATTCTTAATTAAAATTCTTCATGCGTCCACTATCAGTCCAAAAACTGACGTCTGATTCTTTTTTCTCTATTTTTTCTTCTGATTTATCTGGGAGGGTAGAGTAAGGGGTGAGTATTTTGGGAAATACTCAGCAAGTGGGGGCCATTCGAGCACAACATAACAAAATGCATAAAAATTCGAAACACACACCTTTCATAACATGACTCATACCACGTGCACATCATTAACCAGACACTGAGATTCATCTACTTTCAATGGTTTACTGATATCAGTCCCTAATTTTTACTCCTATAAGGGGGCGAGGCCGTATAGCGGTTATCTCCCCCACCGCGTAAGGGTACGTATGATTGGGATTCCCACCCATATCAAGTTGAATTCTCACAGTGTCAAAACATTACTCATGCCAAAAATCGTAACCAGAAGGGGTAGAAGAGGAATTTGCACTCGACCGAATTTTAAAAACACGAAATGCATAACCGAAATTCACACATTTAAAACAAGCCCACTTACCTTGATCCTTGGAGAAAACGTGAAAATTCGAGAAACATAGAAGAATCATGCAACAGACACTTCGAAAACGCAACAGCACATCGCCCGAAAAATCAGCCGTCTTGTAAAATTCCTTGCACCTTATTGAACCGTTGGATCGTGCTCAAACTTTTACAGTACGTTACCAAGTACGTTAATTAAATTATGAACGGTGAAGATCGAGTTTGAGTCTTTTAACCTGCTTATGGATGAAAAACCGTAGGTATGCTGTTTTCGCCTAAAATTTGAGTAGTTTTGTTACGAAGGCTATAAACGAAAAACTAACCGTTGGATTCGGCTGAAATATGGATATGTTATTCGAAACATATTGAAGCATATTCTGAACGGTGGAGATCGGATTCCGATTACCCGATTGAGAGAAACGAATTTCTGAACATGAACAGAATTTTGATGACTCGTGCAGAATTTTGGGGAGGAATTTCGAAAATTGGAGAGCAAAAACTCGAAAATTTGAAGTGTAAATGAGATGTAAATTCTGAATGAAAGCTTCTCCTATTTATAGGGAGGTGGCTGCTATCATGATCGTGTATTATCCTTGCGTTTGAATTTATGAATCAAACTTTAAATCTAGGATAATTATTATATCAAATATTATATCTTTATCTGGTATCCATATCATATCAAATATTATATCTCTATCTGTTATAATCTTTTCAACTTTGAATTTATATCTCAAAAATTGACTGATTATATCCAAAAATTTCTTATTTAATTTCTTGTATCATGATCTATTTATTATCCCAAGTTCAAAAATATGCACAATATTATCTTAAATCTCAAGCTCCAAAATATTGTACACGATATAATTATCTACTAACTTTAGATAATCTTTCAAATCTTACATCTTATAATGATATAGATACCCGAAGATTTCATAATACTAACACACTTAAATTATAGAAATATTATCATGATTACAAAATCTTGGGTTTTACATTGGTAAAGCTTTTTTATAATTACAAAAATGTCTTTGAACCACTCAATTTCATATTTTACAAATCTTTTTCTATCGTATATCTTCTTTTCTATCAAGTTTAATTTTAAAATATTTTTAAATAAACCACTTTCTTTTATTTTATTTAATGGATCACACACGTCACATTTTCCACGATCCACTAGCTTAAATAGTTCGGACTCTATGCATTGCACATAAACTTCTTAGAGAAACAAGAGATACAGCTGTGATTTTCTAATTGTTAAGCTATAGTTAGAAAACATGCCAGATTCATTGCTTTAATAAGAGAATAATATTCTTAGCATAAAAAGTAATATTTTTTCATGGATGACCTAAATAAGATATCCGTCTCACAAAATACGACCCGTAAGACCGTCTCACACAAGTTTTTGACTTAATAAGAACATGACGTCTTTAATAGAGAAGCTCTAGAATCATCCCCAATTGCATTGGAAGATGCATACTGCTGATAAACTCAGCATATGATGTTCCACCCAAACCCAGTTTGAGCTCTAGCTGACATAAGAAAAGAAAATCAAATGTCAGGACTAGAATATTTCAGATTTCCCCGACTCTACACTTGGCGAGAGTCTTTTCTCTTTTGTTTTCTTTTTTTACGCAATAATAGAATCACTTGTTTAGCGGTTCACTTTAGAAGTAGACTTGGCTGTCATAAATTACGTGATTACTCAACAAATGAGAAAATGACATTTAATTCTACCTTTACCAATAAAAAAGAAAGGGGTGGGGTGCCAATAAAGTGAATCACAGATTTTCATGTCATTATTGGCCACTCTGCCTTTCCCATATTATTGTATTTCAACTGGAGTTCGGCTATCGTCTAGGTTGAAATTATGGGATTGTTCAAAAGCTTGTGAGCCGTCTGCCAGGTTTTCAAAAATTTTATTATTCATTTATAAATTGAATATAAAAAACATAACATATATTGATGAAATACTATGACGTTTCAAAATTAGTGAAAGTAATTTTTTTGAGATACAATTTAATCGGCTTTTATTGATATCCGGTTCTGAATCAGGTCGACTCTGAAATTTGTTTACGCGGTTGGAGCTCTAATTGAAATTCATGAGCATCTAGATATTAGTCTAAAAATATTTAAAAGCTCGATTCCAGCACAGAATATATATACCTACAGAGCCGCAAATTGGATGAAAACAAAACTTGCACAAACGCAGAGCTCACAGTGGGATTGGGAGCTAGAAGACCACCAAAAAGCATGACTCCAGCAATAAGAGAGAAACAAGTAGCATAGTATTGCTTCAGGTTCGAAGAGTTCTGGAAGAAACATGCTTATCAGACAATACTCTACAAGAACTAATAAGTCGTAGGTGTGAATTAATCAAGAAATTGGTCCATTTAAGGCAATGAAACATGACTTATCAAAGGAGGCAAAAAAGGAATAAATGAAGGGAAACTGGGAAGCTCGCTTTCTTTATTTTCCTTTGCAATCCCTAGCTCTGCCCTTTTAATCCTTTGCTGTATTCTAAGTCGACGTACCTACACAAGTTTCACGGTGGCAAAGCTATAACAAAATTAAAATTCAAAATTTTATTCTTGAACCATGATTAAATAAGATAAATTCATTTTTTTTACTTGTCATCCTAAAACAATGAACTTTATTTAAAAAATAAAAAATAATAATAATAACAACGGGCTTTTACCTACAAGAGGGGAAATGCTAACCTCCTCCATCTGCAAAAAGATTTTACTTCGTCACTCCGGATATTATCCTGAATTTCCTGTAATGCCATCTTTACAAAGTCCTGAACTGTCTCCGGTTCTTCAATTATGCAAAATCTGTACCCAAACGGCACTTATCCAATCACAACCCCCATTTCACCAAAAAAATAGAACGTAAAACCCCCCAATCAACTCGAATCAACACTTTAACGAATAATCAACATATAATTAACTCACAGTTACATGCGCAGAAGAATTTTTATCATTCGACGAATTAGAATCAATGGAAGCAGAAAAAGAGGAGGATTCTGACGGGATCTTTGATCAAAAGAAACTAAGAACAAGAACACAACAAGCAGAATTGAATGACCTCGTTTTATTAACAATAACTTTGGATTAAATAGCCATTCAATACATGATCTTAACAGAAACGAGAAAGCAACCCACTTAGCGTAAATAAAGCAAAGTGGTAACAGAATCTTGGAACAATTCAAATACATATAGATGTCTCTAAAGACTAGGATTTTTTTTTGACAAAAGACTGCAGTAAACTCTTTCATTCCCTCCCTTAATCTAAATGTTGTGAAGCAATTAGTTTATACCAGAAATTTCACATATTCCCAACAGCTTTCGAACCTTATGAAAAACTTCAAGCTTCAATGGTTTGGTCATTATGTCTGCTACCTGATCCTGACTCCCACAATGAACTAATTCAATTGTTCCCTCCCTAGTAAGATTCCTTCAAAAATGAAACCTCACATCAATGTTTGCTGCGACCATGCATAACAGGATTTTTAGAGAGCTTGATGGTTGAACTGTTGTCACACATCACAGTAATACAATCTCCATCAGAATGTTCCAGCTCCTTTAAAATTCTCTTCATCCAAACTCCTTGACAAGCACAAACTGCAGCTGCTACAAACTCAGCTTCTGTGGTTTATAAAGTCACAATAGGCTGCTTTTTTTAACACCATGAAACAACACTTGAACTCATTAACATGTAACCAGATGTACGCTTCATGTCTTCCATATCTCTGGCGTAGTCGCTATCCTTAAACGCCAACAACTCACCACCTCCTCCTTTCCTATAATGAATTCCATAGTTCACAGTCCCTTTCAAGTATCGAAGTGCTCTCTTAGATGCCTGTAGATGAATCTCCATT
The DNA here is from genome assembly GCF_025594145.1 of Primulina tabacum. Taxonomy (NCBI): domain Eukaryota; kingdom Viridiplantae; phylum Streptophyta; class Magnoliopsida; order Lamiales; family Gesneriaceae; genus Primulina; species Primulina tabacum. The sequence continues at coordinate 34,503,516 of NC_134555.1, forward strand.
GGTTTTTCCATATATCTACTTATGAGACAAGTAACAAACATCATGTCAGGTCTCGTGGCAGTGAGATACATCAAACTATCCACCAGCTGCTTGTAGTACGTCTCATCAACAGAGTCTCCATTTCCATCTCTGCTTATTTTGGAACTTGGAACCATTGGACTTGAAACGTCCTGCCCTTTTATTTGCTTTAAAAGTACTAGAATTTTTTTTTTCAAACCTTACATAGCATCGGCCGAACCATACACATTTCATAAAATATTTTTGACATCATTTTAAAATAAACAACCAACTAACATTTTTCTAAATCTAAAAAATACATTTGAAAAGTAAAGCCCATACTAAACCTCTCAAAAATCTCTCAAAAGCATAAATAAATAATCTTAAAAATCTTTAACATAAAACATAAAGCATAATGCGGAAAATGTAGCGCTGGTCCTCGGGTTGTGTGCGCCTTCAGCCCAGTCAAATCACTCATCAAGTCCTCCCTCAATACCACCTGCATCCATCACACCTAGTGAGTCTAAAGACTCAACACACCATAATCTTGATAACGAGTAATACGTAATACATTCAACATATAACGGTGAAAAATACTTGTACTTAAAATATCGTTTTCATGAAGATGCATAATCATAAACATTTTCGTAAACATTTTCATGATGCATAAAACTTCAACATAAACATTTTCATAACATGCAAACATGAATTTCCTTTTCCTCAACATGACATGACATAAAACCTTAAACATAATCATGAACATTTTCTCCTTTTTTCTTTTTCCTTTGTTGAATTTAGATCGTTAATTGTGACTTTCCTGACATGACATGACGATGGATCCATCTACATAAAACCACAGTACTGGGCGGCGGGGACATCAGCGACACTCTCACCGGTCAACTGAGCCTTGGCCTAACATGATCGAATAGAAATACGATCGTCGGGGCTCCCTCTGGGGCCTTCTCCCATAAATGGGCTCCCTCTGGGGCCTTCTCCTCTCATGATATTCCCATTCTTCCTCAAACCTCATAACCTCATATTCGCAATAATGGAAACACGATCGTCGGGCACCCACTGGGACCATAACCCTCACGACGTCGCCATTATCAACGAATTAGTCACAATCACTTCACTTCCTTCAACATTTTTCATTCACATCACTTTATAAAAATCATGCATAACATAACATTTTGTTTTCCAAACCAAGCATGCAACATGTCTTTTAAATGTCTTCCTTAAATCATAAAAATCAAATAGACATTTTAAAATCATAATTTAATCATAAGCATTTCATAAACATTTAAAAATAATCATAATATCATAAAAACGGTATTTAGGGTACTGCCATGACTTTTACTAATTTTTGGGTGTAAAAAGACAGTTTTACCCATGGACTCGACATTTTACGATTTCGACTTTTTTCTTGATTTCTTGACTCTAAAATGTCCCAAATAATTATTTAAGCTTACATAAATTTTTCCATAATTTTTATTTAGTTTAATTCGATGAATTTTAGATTTATCATTAAATATAACGTTTTAATGCGTTTTAATCCCGAATTAAACCAAACTTTCATATAAAATTCCCAAATTAAAAAAATTAGACTTATAATAATTATTTAAGCTTAAACCTAATTTTTCATAATTTTATAAAGCTTAAAACTAGGCTTTTCAATTAACTCGTTAATTGACGTTTCGTGCGGCGATTAAATTCTGAATAAATCCAAAACTCGTTATTTTGATTCCAAATTTTTAACATAACCTTTTCATGATTTATTCTACCCTCCCAAGTCATTAGCCACCCCCGTGGACCCTCGGATAAATTTTTCCTTCTTTAATTTTCGAAATTGACACGTTATCGAACCACCCGAGCCATCTCTCGATTTACTCGAGCCACACCCAAGCCACCTCGAGCCAAAACCTAGCCAACCCATCTAGGGACCCTATTGACCAAGCCCGGCCCCAAAAACATGACCCTAACCCGCTCAACCATCTGCTGAACCTTGCCCCAAATTCTGCCCATGTATGTGTGTGTGTCTCCTAATCACATAAGGACTCCTAGCCAACCTAGGACACTTCCAGCTGAGCCACCACCGAGCCCACACGACCCTAACCTTCCCTAGACCACGCCCAGTCCAAGCCCAGACTAACCCAGCGACTGAACCCGTGCAGCGATCTTCCTGAACACAGCAACAGCCTGCGCGCGATCATCCTCCTTGCTGCCATCCTCACGGTCACCACTTCAGTTCAAGCCAGCAGCGAACCACACCACCCAAGCCCCTGGCCCGACCCTTACCCATCACCTTAGGACCCTGATGGACCACTAGCTAGCCCCCAGACCGAGCCATAGCACCTGAAACCCTCGGCCACCCTGAAAGTTACGCGTGAAGAGTCCCTTCTCGCAAGGGCTCTTCCTCACCCTCCTCCTTCGAACCTAGCCACCCTAGGACCCTATCTAGGACCTAGCCACATCCCAACCAAGCCCTCCTCAAGCCCTGTTCGAACCCCTAAACCCCATGCAAGACAACCGAAACCTTGCACTTTGACAACCCAACCAAAACCATCGGCCCTCTCTGTACGTATTCCCCTTGGATTCCAGCCTTTAACTTTCATGTTTGTGCAGCGTTTTGGGGTGATTAGGACTCTTAAAACTTGTGTAAATCATCCTTAATTATATCCTAGCCATGACAGCCCCTTTAGCAACCATATAAACATGTTTTTGGATCAAAATTCATGGATTTCATACATGTATGTGCAATATTCCGAAATTAATTCAAAGAGTTTCATGTTTTTCATGCACACGATATTTAAAACGATACTATGATGTGATAGATGAGAAAAAAGAGATGTATGGCGTGCCTTTGCGTTTTAAATGCACGATTAAACGTTGACGACGAAGAACGGAGAGGATCCTTTGGCTTGCTCTCTTAGCACCCTTCGAAAATCTCTTGGAATTGTGAGCGTGTGCCGTGGGGTTGGGGTGGGAAGTGTTTCAGATTTTTCAAAGTAGATGGCCGATTGTTTTTGAGGTGCAAAGTGTAGGGTTTAATATATTTTATATCTAATTAACTCCTAATTAGCCTTTAGGCCTATCAAGCCTTAAAATTTAAGCCCATTAGTTTTAATTAGGATTTAATAAAATTTAACAAAATTTTGTTTAATTAAACATGTGAATTTATTAGCCGGGTTGCCAAAAAAGTTCGTATTTTAGTTGAAAAATCAACACCGATAAAATTTACGTCCCGACGTATAAAATCACCTCAAAACCCTTATTTTCAAAAATACTAAAAAGCATCGGCCATATTTTAAATAATTAAAAATAATTATTTAATAAAAACATTTTACATTTTAAGCCCTCGGTCCCCGTTCCTCGATCGCGACTCGAATATCTTTTAAAAAAATTACATTTTAATGCAACAATGTAGAAAATATATTTTTAAACATGTAAATATGCACAACATAATTAATTAATGCAGTTAAAACATATAATTAAAATACAAAGGAATTTAATAATTGCATGCATGTGGTTCGCGTGGACTCTTAAATTTTCGGGGCGTTACAGGACTACTCACTGAATTACTTTCCATCATACCAAACCTTCTCAAAACCTCCAAGGCATATTTCCTTCGGCATATGTAAATACCATCAGAATTTTGTAGCACCTCGATCCCAAGAAAAACCCTCATCTTCCCCAAGTCAGACA